>NC_136519.1:27848876-27936376 GCF_053919585.1 Euprymna scolopes | reverse complement strand
TGCACGTACCAAACAATTACAACAGACCTTCTCAACGACCGATTTCCATAGTTAATAACACCGTACTAGAAAAAGAGTATCTTACATATATCTCTAATATCTACCGGAAAGCCTTCTATTCTAACAATTGCTTCCCTTGGACCGCGATACTTTGGAATTTCCCCTCCTACTTCTATGATTGTACTAACATGCAGAATCTAAATGTAATGCGAACAAACATCTCGTTGCTCAATTTTCCCCTGTAGACATGATCCTGATTAATAACTTCTCATGTCCAAGTGACACTACACCTTGTTTGGGCTTAATTAGAAAAATAAAAAAAGATTATATACGCTGAAACTGGAAACCTGAACGCCAGCTTATACCTAAATGTGGTAAACAGCCAAGTGACTTAACACACACGTACGTGTGTGTAATTTAATTTGTAGCCAAATTATATTAAAAAGATTTTTTTGACATCACAATATGTTGGGTACAATATAATAATCAATAGACAATTGAATATAATAAGTACGAAATCTGCGTACATTAAAATATATTTAAGCATATTTACAACTGAGTAAGGCTGAGTAACGAGAAAGAAAGAAAGAGAGAGAAAGAGAGAGATATGCGGAGGCAGCGCAGGTTAATCCATCAAACTCGCTAGCCAGCAGACCAAGTCCTATCTTATTTTTGGGCTAGTTTATATAATATTTTTGGACACCAACAACCGTAGAAGCCCATTCTGGATTTTGCCTTCACTGTTAATTTACAAGATGTAGCTTCCACCCATTTTATTGTTTATTTAGTGACAGGTGTATTTCCGTTGCAAATGACCTTTGCAGATGACCTTTGCAAATCACTCTTTATATCACCAGGTGATTGATTGACACAACTTTCTGAAAAATAAAACGAATTCTTTCTTCCAGCCAGGTGCATGTGCGTATCAAGTCTATTTCTTTGGTTTTCATACATAAAGTAAATTTCAGTGAAAAGGATTATTTGATACTGAAGATATTCATAATCGTAGCCTATTTCCAAAAGAGGGGAGACATAACACGAGGAATACTTGGAATCAAGTCTCCGCTTGCTGTTATTTCAGATCATTTGAAACAATAGCAAGTTTTAGTCTCTCCTCCATCAAGGCCAGAGGTTTTGGGAATATATATTTATTTATTCTATTTTAAGTACTCTGTAGGGAGTTGAGCAGTGATATGTTTGTTTGCATTTAGAGGTTAATACAATAAGGGAACAAGAAACAGGAGGGAATCCCAAAGTTTAGCTGCCCAAGGTAAGCAATTACTAGAGTAGTCAATAACCCCCTATTAGTCAAACGTCCTCTTACTGTTACTGAAATCATTGGATTCACAATTTTACTCTCCACAACTTGTAAACTCTTCTACAAGTATTTTAATGGTGAATGCTCTGACGAACTGCAGACACTTGTGCCCCCACGACGTAGACACTGTCGACAAACCCGACAGACAGCTAAATCCCACCCCCACACAGTAGAGATCCCTAGATGTAAAAGATCTTTCTACTCCAGTAGTTTCTTCCCCAGAACCGCTAGACTCTGGAATTCCATTCCAGGTCCCTGCTTCCCTAACTGTACTGACATGCAGAAGTTCAAGTGTAACATGAACCGACATCTTGCTGCCCAAATCCCAACATAGTGCTCCAGTAGTTGCTGCCCTTGATGATAGCTAGCCCCCTATACCAAAGTGGCAATGTGCCTTGTTTGGGGTGAAAATGTAAAAAAAAAAAAAAAAAAAAAAAAAAATATTAGTTGCATTTCTCTAGCTATTGATGTAATAGTAGGGTAGACTAGAATCTATTTGTTGGGCAACTTATCTAGGAGAAGGAAAGCGCCGAAATATCATTAGCCGTTCTTTGTTTATCAAGTTCAATCAAAACGAGATGAGAACAGTTTTAAGAATCTAAGTAATTAGGTACGTGCAAAATGAATGCCGATGTATAAACATTTTGACCCCTCCCTTTACTTAAAAATTCACCAAAAATCAGGAAATTAACCAATTTTAATGGAATTTTCAGTATTTATCAAATAATGATCGCGGAATATAATAAACTAATTAGTTTTATTTAAATCTAAGTGAAAATGTATTTTGTTTAAAACAAAGAATACCTTTACTAAAGTTATGGTTTTCAGTAGTAAATAAAAAACGCAAGAATTTATTTTTGCTTTTTTTAATATAAATAAAGCATCGTAATTTGTAACAATAAAATAAAAATAAAATAATTTTTACAGGAACATTACGAAAAAAAGACCCTAAAGTCCGTATTAATGAACTCGCTATAACTCGAAGAAAAATTTATTTCTCGTACTATCAATATTACCATTGAATTAAGCATTGTTTATTTAATATTTTCACAAAAACAAATTATAATTGCAAAAATTATTTCTACTTTCTTTACGCTTACATCTTAAACGTAATCTTTACATGTAAGATTCTAATATTTTCATTGCATGCAAGAACGTATAATTATCAACGTAAAATAATGTTCATATAATTTTGGAAAATAAAGTAAATAAAATTAAATTGAAAAACAGGAACATAGAAAAACAATGTAATTAAAAAATGGCAAAAATTATACGAACGTTCCATGTCGGTAAGTACGGATGTACAGAGTTGAAAAGAAAACCAGTCTGTTTTGTCCACCCTCCTTCTCTTCAACTACCCGCCTGTTTGTGTTTATCAACTTCAAATTTCACGTAAACATTATGATAAATTTTAACGTAAGTCTGTTTTTTCTGTGTGTAATTTTTTTTCAATGATTATAAATTGTTTTCTTAACCAATTGTAATTCTGTATTAATATTAATAAATAATGGTGCTAACTTTTTTTCAAAAGAATAAACTGTCAGTAATATAATTAATGAATATAATTAACTTTTATGCATTTTTAAATGAAGGAAGGAGGGTCTGCGACTAAAAAAAAAAAAAAAAAGCTCTGTATGCCGAAATAATGTTAAATAAAGACAAATTATGTCTAATTTGTCCTTCCATACATATTTCAATTTTGCCGCCAGAAGTTTTATGGATACGATAAACAATGCTCGTTCATACCAGTGATACATTTTTGGATAATTATTACTTTTTTAGCAAAAGTTAAGTACAGTTATTGTATTAATTCATTATCTTAAGACTTTAACTTAACTTGGAAATAATTCCAGAAAACTTACATTTTTCTTGCCAGAAAAATGTAAACGCGATTTTTGTCATGAATTTTTACGTGAAATGTAGGGTTTTTCAGATTCGAGATAAACTTATTCCATTTTTTATTTCACACTTTTTTTTCTTTGAGAAATTAACTTTAAACTATAATATTTAACTACAATAAAAAAGTACTCGAAAATTTAAAAATTATTATGATTAACCGGCGTTAAAAACCATGCCCCCCCTCACCGAAGCAGCCATTAATTGCCCGTACCTATAAATAATCTATGATATAAATTTCACCTGTCTGTTTAAATGTAAATGTATATATATATATATATATATGTGTGTGTGTGTGTGAGTGTGTATGTATGTGTGAGTGTGTATGTATGTATGTGTGAGTGCGTATGTATGTATGTGTGAGTGCGTATGTATGTATGTGTGAGTGCGTATGTATGTATGTGTGAGTGCGTATGTATGTATGTGTGAGTGCGTATGTATGTATGTGTGAGTGCGTATGTATGTATGTGTGAGTATGTATGTATGTGTGAGTATGTATGTATGTATGTATGTGTGAGTATGTATGTGTGAGTATGTATGTATGTATGTGTGAGTATGTATGTATGTGTGAGTATGTATGTATGTGTGCGTGCATATGTATGTGTGCGTGCATATGTATGTGTGCGTGCATATGTATGTGTGCGTGCATGTGTGCGTGCATGTATGTGTGCGTGCATGTATGTGTGCGTGCATGTATGTGTGCGTGCATGTATGTGTGCGTGCATGTATGTGTGCGTGCATGTATGTGTGCGTGCATGTATGTGTGCGTGCATGTATGTGTGCGTGCATGTATGTGTGCGTGCATGTATGTGTGCGTGCATGTATGTGTGCGTGCATGTATGTGTGCGTGCATGTATGTGTGCGTGCATGTATGTGTGCGTGCATGTATGTGTGCGTGCATGTATGTGAGTGTGCATGTATGTGAGTGTGCATGTATGTGAGTGTGCATGTATGTGAGTGTGTATGTATGTGAGTGTGTATGTATGTGAGTGTGTATGTATGTGAGTGTGTATGTATGTGAGTGTGTATGTATGTGAGTGTGTATGTATGTGTGCTGTCTCGACACTGAAATCCGAAGACAAATTCAGAAGGCATCTGTAGCTTTTGGAAGGTTGGAGAAGAGAGTGTGATCTGATCGTGGCATCACAGGCAGGACTAAGATCTGCGTTTACAAGACCAGTGTGCTAATCACTGTTGTATTCATCGGAGACATGGACATTGCATCAAAGGCACATTAAATGGCTTGAACGATTTCACCAAAAATGCTTAAAACGTATCTTAAACATCAAGTGGCAAGCACAAGTACCCGATATTGAAATCCTTGTGAGAGCATGTTGCTCTAGTGTTGAGACCCTTGTAATCAGATCTTACATGCGTTGGGTGGGCCACCTGGTTCGAATGAGAGATTGTAGGCAGCCAAAACAATTTTTTTACGGGGAGCTGGAAAATGACAAGCACCCTCAACACGAGCGTAAGAAGAGGTTCAGGGTCTCTACAAAGAATAATTTGAAAGTCTTACACATCGACATATGGGAAGAACTTACTCTGCAAAGGCCGAAGTGGCGAAAGCTTGTACGTGAAAGTTGTGATGCTCTAGAGAAAAGAAAGCAGGACCATAGCAATCTGAAGCGAGAGCTTCGCAAAGGTTTAATTGATGGCCTTAAACATGACACACAGAGATGGAAATGCGACACTTGTGAACGAGTAATTTTGTCAAAAGCTAGCTATGTCAACCACCTTAAGTCACACAACACTCCGATTCAGGTCAACTTTGCATCTATTAGTCCGAACCAAACGATCTGTTTAACATGCAAAGTTTACAAGTCTACTGCTGGTTTGAGAAGACATGTGATTGTTCATAGGAATACCATTCAACCTCCAGAAGAAGTAAACTCGATGGAAATTGCTCAATTTCTATGTCACATCTGCTTCAAGATGGCCAAATCTGCGGCGGGAGTGCGGAGTCATTTGAGATGGCATGGACGACAAGATTGGAAGAACTCAATGTGACGACAATCATCTGGAAAGATGCAGCAATCATCATGTATGTATGTGTATGTATGTGTGCGTGTATGTATGTATGTATGTGTGCGTGTATGTATGTATGTGTGCGTGTATGCATGTATGTGTATGTGCATGTGTATGCATGTATGTGCATGTGTATGCATATGTGTGTATGTGTGTGCATGTGTGTATGTGTGTGCATGTGTGTGTGTATGTGTGTGCATGTGTGTGTGTATGTGTGTGCATGTATGTATGTGTATATGTATGTGTATATGTATGTGTATATGTATGTGTATATGTATGTGTATATGTATGCGTATGTGTGTATGTATGTGTATATGTATGTATGTGTATGTGTATATGTATGTATGTGTATATGTATGTATGTGTCTGCTTAAAACTTTCGACAGAGGCGACGGATTTTCACGAGATCTGTATCGTTTTGAAGCTCGGTCCTTCGGACGACAAATATCGAAAAATTGGTTAAAAACATTAATTTCTTTACCCTCAACTGGGCACTTTTCTACGAGGAGGGGGTCGCTTTTTTTCGCCGATATTTGCGATTGACTAACCTTAATTTAAACTTTCGCCACTCCCGATTTGGCGATGGACGCAATGGCAAAGACGTCACTTTTTTTTCACCTTCCTCCTTCACGGTACAGGTTCGAGCCTGCCTGCCTACTACCACATTTTTTTTGCGCAACACACACCTTTAAACACCCGGACAACGCCGAGCACCCAGACTAGTACGAATGAAAACGTGACAGAACGACAGTCTTACCGACAAAGCCTTTTGAAACAGACGATGGCAGATCAAAAACACCTTTTTATCACTTGCATCGTTTTAGCACTAACACCTCCACAAATCTAGAAATAATTAGTGATTTGGCTTAGCACTAAAACGGATTAAAACGGATTATGGTTGGCTTACAATAAAACGAAACAGGATTAAGAATAATATAGAAATAAAGTTTTTTTTTTCTCTTAATAAGTTTCCAAAATCGCTATCCAAGATTTTGTCCATTGGTCTGTAACGGTTAAGTTTGAAATGACATTTTTTTTTCTTCTTTCACGCTTGAATTTAAGATGGCATTTTTTTGTCCGTCACGCTTGAATTTAAGATGGCATTTTTTAGTCCGTCACGATTAAGTTTAAAAAGAATGTTTTCTTTAGTCTGTCACGCTTAAGTTCGAAAGAACATTTTGTTTGTTTGTCACATTTAAGTTCGAAATAACTGTAATCGCTAACCACGTATGGAATGGACGCATCCTGAAAATCATCATAATTTGTTTTTAAAAAGCTGTTTTGCCATCAAACAAACACGTACAAACCAGATAGAAATGATACCCCCGTCTTTATTTTGATAAAGTCACAAAGATCAGCAACCATGAATCGCTGCTCGATAGAACGTTACGCCTGATTGGTTTTCATTTCCTTCGATTTGTTTATCGATGCGATTCTGATAAGATAAACCGAACCCAAAAATAATGAGATGGCATTATTTCTCATAATTATATTCGTTCGACAAATTAACCAAATTAATTAACCGAATCTAGTTTTATGCTGTATGCGTTACTAATATCAGGTTGACAAGAAGGTTCTTGCGGTTTGTCAACTTTCACATTCAGGTGAACATATCTCGGTTCAAACCAAAATTTATTGATCAAACTAAGCATTATCAAAATCAACACACTTTCGCCAACGCAAAATAACTGTATTTATGCCAGTAACGTAAAAATCTTGCGTTCTGGTGGCGATGAAGTCGCTGAAGGCGTTTTTAATATTGCTTAGGTTTCTAGAGCATTTCTCACGCAGAAAATTGTGGAGATGCTTGAAAAAGTGGGAGTCGGTAAATGAGAAGTCTGGAGAGCATGGCGGATGAAGCAGAGTTTCGTAGCCCAATTCGTTCAACTTCTGCAGGGTCGGTTTAGCAACGTGTGGTCGTGCATTGTTGTGGAGGAGAATTGGACTTTTTTTTTCTGTTGACTAATGCTGAGTGTTGTTGTCGAAGTTTGATGCATTTCATCCGTCTGTCACACACACATACACACACAATACTTCCTCGCTGTAATAATTTCGTCTGCATTAAAAAAAATCTAATGGATTTTGTTGTGGTACTTAGTATGTAAGGAGCTTAAGTAAGAAAAAAAAACAGCTGACGATAAGTCTGAGATGGATAGATTCCATCTTAAAAAACAGCAATTCTTCCCCTTTGCTAGAAAAATCACTCACAGAATGCGAGGACTAAAGGACAAAATAAAGAAACCGAGAGTTACGAGGCTGCCGAAATTGAGCCCAAGGTCCACTAATTTTTTATTCTCTTTAATGAATTTTAACCATCCTGGGATGTGTATTCTTCTAGTATACACGTGTTCGAGCGAAGATACTATTGCAAATTTTCAAAAGATAATGGAAAATTTCGAGTGTTTATAAAGCATTGCTTTCTGATGGGAGAAAATACTATTCAAGCAAAGCAATGGTTTAATAAGTTTTATTTTGATGCAACGCTTAAGGGGTGGTGTGAGGATTTCGAACGCGGTCGTATAGCTATAAATCGTGCTGAATGTCCAACTCGCCCAAATCCGGCCGTTCTCCAAGAAACCAGAAACAAATTGTTCAAGATCTTGTTTTAGCAAATTGGTGTCATGATTGAAACAGAAGAGAGGAAGATATCAGAAGGCACGTCTATTCACGACTTTGTATGAAAAAGTGTGGATGAGAAAGATTTGTTCAAAGTGGGTGCTGCGTTTGGCACAATAAAAAAAAAAACAAAAAAAAAAAAACAACCTCGACGATTCAGATCGAAGCGGAAGAAAAAGTCATTTTTTCGTTTCAATATGTGGCACAAGGGATGAAACATGGATCCACCACTTCATTCCGGAGTCAAATCGGCAGTCAGCCGAGTGGGCAGCAGCAAGTGAAAGCCGTCCAAAATCGACCAAAATGCAAACATAAGGTAAACGTATTTGCGACGCGCAAGATATTTTGTTCATCGCTTATTTTGAGTACAAGAAGTCATCAATAGCAAATATTATATTTTTCACAACAAATTTCCGATTTATCAAGGTTCGAAGGCCATTCAAGGATAAGGGTTAATGAGTGTATGGTGGTCATCGAGACAATAGTCTAATGGTTGATGGAAATTGAATATAATTTGATTATTTAAGGGGACGGCATGACAAGAACTTGTTTACATTAGACTTGAAAACAACCATATTGTAGTCAGTTAGAAAGCAGGCCAGTGGAATAGAGTCCCACAGGCAGACAGTTGTAGGAAAAAAATTTCATGAACAAATATATATTTTTTTTTACTGCACAGGAATCACCACTTATCAAGATCCAGAGACCACTCGAGGGTAAGGGTTAATGGGTACACATTAGTCAATGTGATTATAGCGTAGTAAACATAAGTAGTGGAAATTTTGTAAATTGGATTACTTAGGGGGACGGTTCATCAAGAACTTGTTTACATTGGACTTGAAGACAATCAGATTGTAGTCAGCTGGAAAGTAGGCTATCGGAAGAGAGTTCCACAAGCGTGCAGTTCTAAGAAAGAAGCTTTGTTTGTGGAATCTACGTTTAGGTTTAGGCACAGATAAAGAGTGTGGGAAATTATTGATAGTGGTTTTGGCTAGACGAGTGTTTTTGTGAAAGTTTGGCGAGGGGGGGGGCATAGATTAAAGCTCAGATGAGCACTTGCCATGAAAATAATAATAAAGCAGAGACAGGCTCGCAACGTCTCTTCTATAGGAAAGAGGTTGCAGGGAAAAGAAAAGCCCATAACCTACTAAGCTACGAAGTCTATTTTGAACTATCAAGGCAGGATAAGCTGCTTCTAGAAGCTCCTGCCCAGACGTGGCAGCAGTACTCCATCGTTGGCCATATCTGGCTTTTATATAGGTAGAGAGATTTAGGCAGAAATAGAGTGGGGGGATTGATATCGCATTATTTATGATTTTGAAGGAATAACCTCCAAACAACCACAAATGTTCTTTCACCAAGACAATGCACCACGTTACATGTCAATCACAACAACGATATCATGAATCGCACATCGAATTACGCCCGTGCACACCCTATTCTTCAGAGCTGCCACCAGAGACTACTGGCTGTTTACAGACCTCAAAAGAATGTACCAGGAAAAGAGATTTTTGCTCCAATTAGGAAATTATATCGGAAACCGATGCCAAACACAAATTGTTTTGCAAAAATGTCATCGGATTGTTAGAATTGTTGCTATTGGAATCATGTTTATCGCAATTGAAGGCAGACAATGTTGATAAAAATCATGTCTTACTTTACGGTTGCCTTATTAGTCAAGTTCGGGATTGATTGGACGACTAGCAGGGCTACTCGGCGTTGTCCGGCGTAAAAATGTAGCATATTTCCATTAAAAAACTTTTAATCTCCATCCTCCTATCGTTCTCTCATCTCCCACATCCCGTTTCCCCTTCTTTCTCCTCTTCTCAGCCCATTCCTCTTTAACTGGACACACATCTTTACACACAAAAGAAATAAACATTATACCTGTTGTGATAGGAGTAACTGGTTTAATAAAAAAAAAAATCTCCAGAAATACTTAGAAGCAATCCCTGGAAGACCAAGCTGTAACGAGATACAAATAGCATCCATAAAGGGAACAGCATCTATTCTTAAAAGAACCATCGGATATAAATTTAAATTATAACAGAATCAAGTGTTAGCTCCAGGAGGGAGCCCCTTGGTACCTTAAAACTTACTGAAGTTAAATAATAAAAAAACAAAATGGATAAAAAAAGTCTGGTCTACAAGCAAATGGCCAGTGAAGGTCCTGCCACTCAACGATTGAGAGCCCGAGCCACCTAATGCCTACATGCCAAATCTTATTGGCAGATTGTCTTTACACTGTCCGCAACTACAAAGCATGTAAATACCTCCATTGGAAAATCTGTGGAGAGATGCATCTTGGAAGATCGTCAAATGTTTGGGAACCTGAATTATTACCGACCGGAAAAGTGACAGGTTAGGGTTAGGGTTAGTATTAGTATTTTATTTATGACGAAGACATACATGCAGGCAGATATAGAAAAGACAAAAAAAGGCACATATAGAAAAGACAAAAAAGGCACATATAGAAAAGACAAAAAAGGCACATATAGAAAAGACAAAAAAGGCACATATAGAAAAGACAAAAAAAGGCACATATAGAAAAGACAAAAAAAGGCACATATAGAAAAGACAAAAAAAGGCACATATAGAAAAGACAAAAAAAGGCACATATAGAAAAGACAAAAAAAGGCACATATAGAAAAGACAAAAAAAGGCACATATAGAAAAGACAAAAAAAGGCAGATATAGAAAAGACAAAAAAAGGCAGATATAGAAAAGACAAAAAAAGGCAGATATAGAAAAGACAAAAAAAGGCAGATATAGAAAAGACAAAAAAAGGCAGATATAGAAAAGACAAAAAAAAAGCAGATATAGAAAAGACAGAAAAAGGCAGATATAGTAAAGACAAAAAAGGCAGATATAGAAAAGACAAAAAAAAAAGGCAGATATAGAAAAGACAAAAAAAAAGGCAGATATAGAAAAGACAAAAAAAAAGGCAGATATAGAAAAGACAAAAAAAAGGCAGATATAGAAAAGACAAAAAAAGGCAGATATAGAAAAGACAAAAAAAGGCAGATATAGAAAAGACAAAAAAAAGGCAGATATAGAAAAGACAAAAAAGGCAGATATAGAAAAGACAAAAAAAGGCAGATATAGAAAAGACAAAAAAAAGGCAGATATAGAAAAGACAAAAAAAAGGCAGATATAGAAAAGACAAAAAAGGCAGATATAGTAAAGACAAAAAAGGCAGATATAGAAAAGACAAAAAAAAGGCAGATATAGAAAAGACAAAAAAAAGGCAGATATAGAAAAGACAAAAAAGGCAGATATAGAAAAGACAAAAAAAAAGGCAGATATAGAAAAGACAAAAAAAAGGCAGATATAGAAAAGACAAAAAAAAGGCAGATATAGAAAAGACAAAAAAAAAGGCAGATATAGAAAAGACAAAAAAAAGGCAGATATAGAAAAGACAAAAAAAAGGCAGATATAGAAAAGACAAAAAAGGCAGATATAGAAAAGACAAGGCCATTAAAGCAGACATTGTAATATGGAACGAACTGCGCTCATTATCGATGTGACTTTGGCCTTAACAGAACTGAAGGACATAAAGATTTCAAAATATCAGGACTTAAAGAATTATTCAAAAACGACAAAAAATTAACATACCAGTTGTGATAGAAGTAACTGGTTTAATGAAAAAAACAAAAAAAAAACAAACAAAAAAAAAAACAAACTGAAGAAATACTTGGAAACCATCAATGGAAGACAAAGCTGGCACGAAATACATGCAGTAGAGAAGAACATCTATTTTTAAAAGAGCCTTGGAAACAAACTCAAATCATAATGAAATCAAGTGCTAACCCCAAGACGAGGCGCCTTGATTTCTTAAAACTAACCAAAGTTATGTAATAAATTTCTTGAAGAATGAGCCGATATTTTCTTTTCGAGTTGATACCTCAATAAAGCTAAAAAACACCCCCCTCCATCAATCCTGATGAAATTGGGTTCAGTTTACGTTCAGAGAATGAATAATATTTTCTAAAGTTTTAATATTCATTCGAGAGAGTCAACCAAGAATTTATTGGCTTCTTTATTCTGTAGGCTTTTTTTAAAAAAATTTAATTGGACATGCAAACATACATACAAACGAACTGCCCTTTATATATTAGCCCTGTTACATCCGTTCAGTGTGCGCGCTTAGCTACAAAAATATTTCAAATGAAAGTTTGACAGAAAATCGGACAGACAGACCGATCAACCAACTGGCCGGCAGACAATACCTGTTATAGCGAAGCAAGGGCGCATCTGAAATCTATGTCATGTGCTCGAGTCGCTTAATGAAACATTAGGTAATCTTTAAAGAAATATAGATTGCCACATCAATTTTATCCGAGAAGAAGGAAATCAATTATTATTATAAGGATTCATAAGAGAATGTCGTTATAAACTGATGTTCTGAAAGACGTCTTTTTAGCGGATGTTCGAGAATACATCAAATACGGATGGCCTCTGGCGGCAACATTTTCATTTGAACATTATGATATGGAAAAAGGTATCTTTTTCTGTTAATCTTTAGTATAAGCTGAGAAGGGAAATTCAGGTAGAAAATATATAATACTAGCAAGCTGTCCGGCGATGCCCGGTCGTAAGATCCGCTAAAATGATATTTTAATTGATGGAGATTACGTACAGTGCCGGCAAAAAGGAAGTCCGCACTTGTAATTTTTTTTCAAAAGCTGCAAATTTAAGCTAAATTTAATGTAACTGTTTAAACAACCTATACCTCATTTGATTCGCCTTTTATTCCTCTATAATTTTACCTGCTCATATTGGACCTTTAATTTAAATGTTCTAGTGTTCACGTCAATTTAAAAAATAACTTCAAATTGAGGAGGCAAAAAGAAAGTCCGCAACAACAAATTCGCTTAAAACCAGCTTGAATTATCGCCCTAAATCAGTTTAAAATCTCCACCAACAGGCAAGAAAACATCTCTAATCGTAATTGTTGTTGTTCCAGGTTATACAGCGTAACATTTAGTCCATATGCCACGACTTTCTCTTAGCGATCGTCAGGAGCTCATTAATCTCCACCTTTCTGGTTTATCCAATCGAGAAATCGGCCACAGATTGAAATGTGATGAGAAAACGGGTACGAAAGACTGTGCAAAAGCACCAAAGCACCGGCAGTGTTCGTGATGCCCCTAAATCTGGTCGTACTAGAGTTACTTCTCACAGGGAAGACAATGCTATCAAAATCCGCAGCTTAAGAAACAGATTTGAAACGGCTCTCCAAATCCAACAACAGTGCAATCTTGTTAAAAAGCGCTCTCTTTCTATTGTCAAGAACAGATTAAAGGAATTTTGCGAGGATATGTGGCAATTATTTATGTAAAGAACAGAAAGCGCCGTCTGGACTTTGTCAGATGCAATGAAGATCATGACTCTAAATATATTCTAGATAATAGTACGTCCAAGGATGGAGTACTGCTGCCACATCTGGGCAGGAGCTGCTAAAAACAGCCTATCATGCCTTGACAGAGTACAAAATAGACTTCGTGATTTAGTGAGGGATGCCCTTTTCTCTTCCCTGCAACCTCTCTCCCACAGAAGAGACGTTGCGAGCCTTCTTTGTTTTATCGTTATTTCCATGGCAGGTGCTCGTCTGAACTCCAATCCCTCGTCCCTCCTCGCCAATCTTTCACGAGAAACACCCGTCTGGCTGAAACTACTGTCAATAATTTTCCCCACTCTATGAGCAAAGCTTCTTTCTTAGAACTGCACGCCAGTGGAACTCTCTGCTGCTTGCCCGTTTCTCACCTGACTACAACTTGGACGTCTTCATGTCCAACATAGACTCCTGACAAACCGCCCCTTGAAGTAAGACACTATCAAAACCCCTAATACTAATGATTACTACAATACTATCTCATTGATTACTGTACACGCAATAACCTTTATCCCTGAGTGGCCTTCGGGCCTTGATAAGTGGTGACCCCCATGTAAAAAAAAAAAAACTTCCTCGATAATCGTAGATTCCTATATTTTTCTGTTGAGAGTTCAATGCCACAATCGGTTAGAATCAATGGAAATAGTAAAATCTTTTCTCTCTAATGAATTCCTCCGCCATCACTTACACCGTTTCCGGGATCGTTCACAAGGGACAGTTACGCCGGTTTGGGGTTTCTTTACTTCATAGTTGCTTAAAAAACTGGAATGGAATTTTGCCGTGCCTTTACGTTTTATGCATTCTACTGGGTGAAACGCACCATGGACTTTTCCAAATCGAATCGAAGGGTTATTTATGCCATTTTTTTCGCTTTTTGCCGTGTTTTTTTTCCGAACACGTTCATTTTCTTCCCTTATTTTTGATTTCTGTTTTTCCGATTTCTTTTTTTAAAGAAGTTTTACGTTTGTTCGCCTTTTTTTGTTGTTGTTTTTTCCGATTTTTTAAAGAACTTTAACATCGATCTTTTTAAAATATTTAAACAGGGTTATTACTTCGCTTATTCTTTAGTTTATCCCCTCCCCTCACACACACACACACACACACCTCCAAACACCCGGGCAACGCCGAGGTCCCCGCTAGTTTGTTATAAATCGAAACACCGCAGGTATTAAACGTAACGTAAAAAAAAAAAAAAACGGAAGCAAAAAGACATGTACATGCGAATATTGTTTTTTTTTCAAAATGTTCTCATCTTGGTTGCATTTTTTCCCCCACACCGTTTCGGCCGATGTAACCTCCGACCTCTTTCAGGTCATTCACACTGGATGTTATTCGTGAATGGTGACAAATGTTTTTTTTTTTGCTTTCTCAACGGACATAACCGTTAGAAATTTAAAACGCAAATAGCGTTCACTTCTTGAAAAAATAAAAAAATACTCTAGCTGAGATCGAAAGCAAAACTTGAATACAATGAGTCAATTACGATAACCATTAGGCATGCCTGACACGATCTTTAAAAAGTGATTTCAAACCTACTTATCCTTAAGAGAAATCTGTCATTTGAACAATTCACGCATGCGCATTCGTGAAACAGTTGAGAAACAAAAATCCGATGAATCCTCTTTCGCCACACATTTTTCAATTCTGACCCCTTAGCAGCCCCTTCTTCCAGATGAAAACCAATTATAAAGTTTTCCACATAGCTGAATAACCTACATAGCAAATTTCAAATCTGTTGATCAAACATTCGTGAAGGTTGAAAAGTGCCCTCACATTCTCACTCATAAATAATTTGTAGTAATAAGATGTGATCTATAGTTATAATAATATTAATAATAAAATAATAACGGTTGATAGGATTGAACGATTGACGGCCGAAATTGATCAATGGAATTAATTTAATTAAATTTATTTATTAATTTAATTAAATTTATGGGAGTGTTTATGGTAAGAACTTGTTGAGATTGGGTTTGACGACGGCTATGTTGTAGTCTACAGAGAAGTAGGACTACGATAATGTGTTGCAGTCAGGAGGCCCTTACAAAAAAAAAAAAAAAAAAAAGTAAAAGTTTTTACTTTGGCTGTGGTAAAAGATGAGTTCTTGTGGGGATAGAACAAAAGATTGTATGTTAGTAAAGTACATTCAAAGAAAACAATTATAAAGATAAAAAGAGAGAAGGACAGGGTGACAGAGAGAGATGGAGAGAGAGGAGGAAGAGATATTGGGGAGGGAGAGAGAGAGGAGAAAGAGATATTGGGGAGGGAGAGATATTGGGGAGGGAGAGGAGGAAGAGATATTGGGGAGGGAGAGAGAGAGAGAGAGGAGGAAGAGATATTGGGGAGGGAGAGAGAGAGAGAGAGAGAGGAGGAAGAGATATTGGGGAGAGAGAGAGAGGAGGAAGAGATATTGGGGAGAGAGAGAGAGGAGGAAGAGATATTGGGGAGGGAGAGAGAGAGGAGAAAGAGATATTGGGGAGGGAGAGATATTGGGGAGGGAGAGGAGGAAGAGATATTGGGGAGGGAGAGAGAGAGAGAGAGGAGGAAGAGATATTGGGGAGGGAGAGAGAGAGAGAGAGAGAGGAGGAAGAGATATTGGGGAGAGAGAGAGAGGAGGAAGAGATATTGGGGAGAGAGAGAGAGGAGAAAGAGATATTGGGGAGGGAGAGAGAGGAGAAAGAGATATTGGGGAGGGAGAGAGAGAGAGGAGAAAGAGATATTGGGGAGGGAGAGAGAGAGAGGAGAAAGAGATATTGGGGAGGGAGAGAGAGAGAGGAGAAAGAGATATTGGGGAGGGAGAGAGAGAGAGGAGAAAGAGATATTGGGGAGGGAGAGAGAGAGAGGAGAAAGAGATATTGGGGAGGGAGAGAGAGAGAGGAGAAAGAGATATTGGGGAGGGAGAGAGAGAGAGGAGAAAGAGATATTGGGGAGGGAGAGAGAGAGAGGAGAAAGAGATATTGCGGAGGGAGAGAGAGAGAGGAGAAAGAGATATTGCAGAGGGAGAGAGAGAGAGGAGAAAGAGATATTGCGGAGGGAGAGAGAGAGAGGAGAAAGAGATATTGCGGAGGGAGAGAGAGAGAGGAGAAAGAGATATTGCGGAGGGAGAGAGAGAGAGGAGAAAGAGATATTGCGGAGGGAGAGAGAGAGAGGAGAAAGAGATATTGCGGAGGGAGAGAGAGAGAGGAGAAAGAGATATTGCGGAGGGAGAGAGAGAGGAGAAAGAGATATTGCGGAGGGAGAGAGAGAGAGGAGAAAGAGATATTGCGGAGGGAGAGAGAGAGAGGAGAAAGAGATATTGCGGAGGGAGAGAGAGAGAGGAGAAAGAGATATTGCGGAGGGAGAGACAGAGGAGAAAGAGATATTGCGGAGGGAGAGAGAGAGGAGAAAGAGATATTGCGGAGGGAGAGAGAGAGGAGAAAGAGATATTGCGGAGGGAGAGAGAGAGGAGAAAGAGATATTGCGGAGGGAGAGAGAGAGGAGAAAGAGATATTGCGGAGGGAGAGAGAGAGGAGAAAGAGATATTGCGGAGGGAGAGAGAGAGGAGAAAGAGATATTGCGGAGGGAGAGAGAGAGGAGAAAGAGATATTGCGGAGGGAGAGAGAGAGGAGAAAGAGATATTGCGGAGGGAGAGAGGAGAAAGAGATATTGCGGAGGAGAGAGGAGAAAGAGATATTGCGGAGGGAGAGAGGAGAAAGAGATATTGCGGAGGGAGAGAGGAGAAAGAGATATTGCGGAGGGAGAGAGGAGAAAGAGATATTGCGGAGGGAGAGAGGAAGAGATACTGCGGAGGGAGAGAGGAAGAGATATTGCGGAGGGAGAGAGGAAGAGATATTGCGGAGGGAGAGAGGAAGAGATATTGCGGAGGGAGAGAGGAAGAGATATTGCGGAGGGAGAGAGGAAGAGATATTGCGGAGGGAGAGAGGAAGAGATATTGCGGAGGGAGAGAGGAAGAGATATTGCGGAGGGAGAGAGGAAGAGATATTGCGGAGGGAGAGAGGAAGAGATATTGGGGAGGGAGAGAGGAAGAGATATTGGGGAGGGAGAGAGGAAGAGATATTGGGGAGGGAGAGAGGAAGAGATATTGGGGAGGGAGAGAGAGGAAGAGATACTGGGGAGGGAGAGAGAGGAAGAGATACTGGGGAGGGAGAGAGAGGAAGAGATACTGGGGAGGGAGAGAGAGGAAGAGATACTGGGGAGGGAGAGAGAGGAAGAGATACTGGGGAGGGAGAGAGAGGAAGAGATACTGGGGAGGGAGAGAGAGGAAGAGATACTGGGGAGGGAGAGAGAGGAAGAGATACTGGGGAGGGAGAGAGAGGAAGAGATACTGGGGAGGGAGAGAGAGGAAGAGATACTGGGGAGGGAGAGAGAGGAAGAGATACTGGGGAGGGAGAGAGAGGAAGAGATATTGGGAAGGGAGAGAGGAAGAGATATTGGGAAGGGAGGGAGGGAGAGACATGGGAAGGGAGGGGGAGAGATATGGGGTGGGAGGGGAGAGACATGGGATGGAGGGGAGAGACATGGGATGGAGGGGAGAGACATGGGATGGAGGGGAGAGACATGGGATGGAGGGGAGAGACATGGGATGGAGGGGAGAGACATGGGGAGAGAGGGGGATTAGCAAATCATGTAGGAAGGATCCATAAGCAACTGGAGAAATCATCTATTATTAGATTTTGGAGTCAAATCTGAACTTTGTCTATAAGGCCACAGGAAAGCGTCTCATCCTCACATGTGACAACAGTTAAAAAAGAATAAAATTCAAATAATCTGATGAGAGCAAAAAAAAAAAAAAAAAAAAAAAAAAAAACGAATATTGAGATCTCATTTTAACAAGGAAATATTCTATCCGGACAGAAAGTTGAAATCAAAACCGTCGAATTCTCCCGCCGAAATTGTCGAATTCTTCCGCTAAAGTCTTCGAGATGTCCTCCGCATTTGTTTAATTGAATCCATTTCGTCATTTTCGAAGAAGTTGACGGCAGAGCGAATCTGATTCCGATGTTCAGCAAACAGAATGATTCGATTTAATGCCGTGGTTGTTTGAAGTAGGAGGGCATCAATAGAAAGCTGATAATTGGAATAAAATTTTAATTTTCGGTCAGGAGTGAATTTGAAGCAGTTTGAATATCAAGTGAAAACTGCAATGACTACGCTGCTTCGATAGAAAAAGAGAGAGAGAGAGAGGGACAGGGGGACAGAGAGAGAGGGACAGGGACAGGGGGACAGATAGAGAGAGAGAGAGAGGGACAGGGGGACAGAGAGAGAGAGAGAGAAAAAGGGACAGAGAGAGAGAGAGAGAGAGAAAGGGACAGAGAGAGAGAGAGAGAGAGAGAGAAAGGGACAGAGAGAGAGAGAGAGAGAGAAAGGGACAGAGAGAGAGAGAGAGAGAGAAAGGGACAGAGAGAGAGAGAGAGAGAGAAAGGGACAGAGAGAGAGAGAGAGAAAGGGACAGAGAGAGAGAGAGAGAAAGGGACAGAGAGAGAGAGAGAGAGAGAGAGAGAAAGGGACAGAGAGAGAGAGAGAGAGAAAGGGACAGAGAGAGAGAGAGAGAGAAAGGGACAGAGAGAGAGAGAGAGAGAAAGGGAAAGAGAGAGAGAGAGAGAAAGGGACAGAGAGAGAGAGAGAAAGGGACAGAGAGATAGAGAGAAAGGGACAGAGAGAGAGAGAAAGGGAAAGAGAGAGAGAAAGGGACAGAGAGAGAGAGAAAGGGACAGAGAGAAAGAGAGGGTGAGAGAAAGAGAGAAAGAGAGGGTGAGAGAAAGAGAGAGAGAGAGAGGGTGAGAGAAAGAGAGAGAGAGAGAGGGTGAGAGAAAGAGAGAGAGAGAGAGGGTGAGAGAAAGAGAGAGAGAGAGGGTGAGAGAAAGAGAGAGAGAGAGGGTGAGAGAAAGAGAGAGGGTGAGAGAAAGAGAGAGATGTGGGTGAGAGAAAGAGAGAGATGTGGGTGAGAGAAAGAGAGAGATGTGGGTGAGAGAAAGAGAGAGATGTGGGTGAGAGAAAGAGAGAGATGTGGGTGAGAGAAAGAGAGAGATGTGGGTGAGAGAAAGAGAGAGATGTGGGTGAGAGAAAGAGAGAGATGTGGGCGAGAGAAAGAGAGAGATGTGGGCGAGAGAAAGAGAGAGATGTGGGCGAGAGAAAGAGAGAGATGTGGGCGAGAGAAAGAGAGAGATGTGGGCGAGAGAAAGAGAGAGATGTGGGCGAGAGAAAGAGAGAGATGTGGGCGAGAGAAAGAGAGAGATGTGGGCGAGAGAAAGAGAGAGATGTGGGCGAGAGAAAGAGAGAGATGTGGGGGAGAGAAAGAGAGAGATGTGGGGGAGAGAAAGAGAGAGATGTGGGGGAGAGAAAGAGAGAGATGTGGGGGAGAGAAAGAGAGAGATGTGGGGGAGAGAAAGAGAGAGATGTGGGGGAGAGAAAGAGAGAGATGTGGGGGAGAGAAAGAGAGAGATGTGGGGGAGAGAAAGAGAGAGATGTGGGGGAGAGAAAGAGAGAGATGTGGGGGAGAGAAAGAGAGAGATGTGGGGGAGAGAAAGAGAGAGATGTGGGGGAGAGAAAGAGAGAGATGTGGGGGAGAGAAAGAGAGAGATGTGGGGGAGAGAAAGAGAGAGATGTGGGGGAGAGAAAGAGAGAGATGTGGGGGAGAGAAAGAGAGAGATGTGGGGGAGAGAGAGAGATGTGGGGGAGAGAAAGAGAGAGATGTGGGGGAGGGGGAGAGAGAGAGAGAGATGTTGGGGGAGAGAAAGAGAGAGATGTGGGGGAGAGAAAGAGAGAGATGTGGGGGAGAGAAAGAGAGAGATGTGGGGGAGAGAAAGAGAGAGATGTGGGGGAGAGAAAGAGAGAGATGTGGGGGAGAGAAAGAGAGAGATGTGGGGGAGAGAGAGAGATGTGGGGGAGAGAAAGAGAGAGATGTGGGGGAGAGAGAGAGATGTTGGGGGAGAGAAAGAGAGAGATGTTGGGGGAGAGAAAGAGAGAGATGTCGGGGAGAGAAAGAGAGAGATGTCGGGGAGAGAAAGAGAGAGATGTCGGGGAGAGAAAGAGAGAGATGTCGGGGAGAGAAAGAGAGAGATGTCGGGGAGAGAAAGAGAGAGATGTCGGGGAGAGAAAGAGAGAGATGTGGGGGAGGGACAGAGAGAGAGGTGGGGGGACAGAGAGAGAGAGAGAGAGCGAGAGAGAGGTAGAGATGAAAGTGAGGGTAAGCAAAATGTCTAATATAAAGTGTAAACAGTAAATTATGTGCGTACATGGGAAAATATTTAACCGATAAACTCTTAAACTACAGATCACATTACACTGATATTAACAGAAAATAGTCATCATATGGTTTATAACGAGTAAAATCTTTGGATAAATAATGCGTACAGAAATAAGCCGGCAAGTCGAAATGCAAAAATGTCCATTTCAACTTACTAATATACTTTTATTACTTTTGCGCATGTCCAAATTCATTCATAACTATAAATGGTTTAATTTGAAATCTTATCTATGTTTTTAATTTCGATTCTAGCTGATGGCACCAACGTCGTTTTATTTTAACTTTTGAAATCAGTACTATATATTAGGTACAATATAATATTCAATAGAGAATTGGCTTTGTAATAATAGGAAATCTGCATGAATTAAAATATATTTAAACGTATTTTATGATCAGGTTAGTGCACTAATAAAAATATATATGGTACACGGACTGACAACACGAGTGTGATAAGTTCGAATCGTGCTTGTTCCAGAGAAACACGTTCACTTAAGATGTTTGCAATCTTCACACGGTCCCCTCTCATAAATATTCGTGTAAGAGACAGATGGAGAGAGATATACATGAAGGTATAGAGACGTAGAGAAAGAAAAACAGAGAGAGAAATGGTAGAGAGAGAGAGAGAGAGAGAGAGAGAGAGTAGAGTATAAAAAGAGAAAGGGAAGCAAATTGTATAATTACAAGTTATTAGGTTGATGCAAAAATGTTTTTTGACGTTCAACTATATAAATAAAAACGACATTTTTTGCACCAACCTAATAATACATGGGACAAATGAGGTGTGTGTGTGTGTGTGTGTGTGTGTGTGTGTGTGTGTGTGTGTGTGTGTGTGAGAGGGGGGTTATAGTAGCTAAGTGGTTGACAATACGGACTGACAACCTGAGCGTGCTAAGCTCGAATCAAGCTCGTTCCAGAGAGACACGTTCACCTAAGATATTAGCAACCTTTCCGAAATTCCACTCGTAAATATCTGATGTCTTTCCAGAAAGAATTCTAATCAGAAAGATATCGGGGGAACCAATGCCAACAATAGAATCATACGATTCATATAAAATGACTAAGTCTACATGATAAAGAGAATCAGGAGGAGAAGGATGGGTGAAAGCAAATTTAGGCCGGGATGGTGTGTGTGTATATATATATATATATATATGTGTGTGTGTGTGTGTGTGTGTGTGTGTGTGTGTGTGAAAGAATAATAGTATAGCTACGTTCCAAGATTCAGATATTTATTTTTCTTGCAAAACATCTCTTTCAGTATATTAAAATATAAATTAAGTATGTTAAAATTTCGTTACATTTCTTTAACGGATTCTTTTCGTTATACAGGAACAATCGGTTATTATTGTGTAAATATCCAATCTTTTCGTGTATATATTCTTGAAAAAAAAAATTCTTTGCTTAGAAAGAAAAAAAACGCATCACAATATAATGTCAGAAAAAAGAAAATTCACAGAAGACTTATCATTGAGTGGTTGTTCCGGCAGAAGCGACAGATTTCCACTAGATCAACATTGTTTTGAAGCTCGACCCTTCAAACGACAAATATCAAAAAATTGGCCAAAAGCATTAATTCCTTCACCTTCAACTGCGCATTTTTCTACAAGGAGGGTCGCTTTTTTCGCCGATATTTTCGAAAGTCATCCCCTCTTTTCTATTGACTTAATTTAAGTTTGGCGATGAACACAACAGCAAAGACGTCACGTTTTTTTCACATTCTTTTTCTCCTTTGCAGTACGGGTTCGAGCCTGCCTGCCTGCCTACTATCTTTTTTTTTTTTTTTTTTTTTTTGCTGCTCAACACACTTCCAAACACCCGGGAAACACCGTGCACCCAGGCTAGTCTATAATATAAATATCACATGTCCGTTTAAATGTATGCATGTATGTATGTCTGCCTAAAACTTTCGACAGAGCCGACGGATTTTCAAGAGATCGATATCATTCTGAAGATCGAAGTCTCGGAAGACACATATCGAAAAATTGGCCAAAAGCATTAATTCCTTCACCCACAACTGGGCAATTTTCTACAAGGAGGGGTCGATTTTTGCAAGTCATCGTATCGGTTGGACTGACTGCCTAATTTTAACGTTCTGAACTTCCGGTCGCGTCATGGAGTAGCGGTAAGACGTCAGATTTTCTTTCACTTTTTTTTCCGCCTTCACGTCACGGGATCGAGCCTGCCTACTTTATTTTTTTTTTTGCTCAACACGCACTTCCAAACACCCGGGAAACGCCAGGCACCCAGGCTAGTTATATATATATTATATATATATATATGTTTGTGTGTGTGTGTGTGTGTGTGTGTGTGTGTGTGTTAGAATTTTGAAAACGAATGATCAGAAAAAAATGTTTCGCAAATTTTTAGATAAGGGTTAATAATATACAATATTGTTCCTATATATTTGTCTCCCCACGAGGGCAAAAGTAGACACAAGGTCAGTCAAAGTGTGAGGAAAATCCAGCCTCCAAAAAGGGGCACTCTGGATGAGAACAAAAAAAATGCCTAACCGAAGACAAAATAGAATAAGTGTAGGATTAAAACAGATACTACACTTTGTAAAATTAATTTATTTATGAAAAATAAAAAATAAATTAGGCACTAGGCCATTCAAAAGTGTCGGGGAAAGAGGAATCTATGACCATCCTCGTAATTGTACCTTAGATATGTTTATAATTTTCCTAACTAGAATTCTCAATCACCAAATTGTTACACGCACTTCAGAGGTCTTAAGATCAACAAACCGATTTTTTTTTTAATATGGACATAAATAAATCGTTTTTATTCCAAAATAATTTAATATAATAAAAAAATAATATAATAAAAAAATAATATAATAAAAAAATAATATAATAAAAAAATAATATAATAAAAAAATAATATAATAAAAAAATAATATAATAAAAAAATAATATAATAAAAAAATAATATAATAAAAAAATAATATAATAAAAAAATAATATAATAAAAAAATAATATAATAAAAAAATAATATAATAAAAAAATAATATAATAAAAAAATAATATAATAAAAAAATAATATAATAAAAAAATAATATAATAAAAAAATAATATAATAAAAAAATAATATAATAAAAAAATAATATAATAAAAAAATAATATAATAAAAAAATAATATAATAAAAAAATAATATAATAAAAAAATAATATAATAAAAAAATAATATAATAAAAAAATAATATAATAAAAAAATAATATAATAAAAAAATAATATAATATAAAAATATAATATAAAAATAATATAATAAAAAAATAATATAATATAAAAATAATATAATATAAAAATAATATAATATAAAAATAATATAATATAAAAATAATATAATATAAAAATAATATAATATAAAAATAATATAATAAAAAAAATAATATAATAAAAAAATAATATAATAAATAATATAAAAAATAATATACTAAAAAAATAATATACTAAAAAAATAATATACTAAAAAAATAATATAATAAAAAAATAATATAATAAAAAAATAATATAATAAAAAAATAATATAATAAAAAAATAATATAATAAAATAATATAATAAAAAATAATATAATAAAAAAATAATATAATAAAAAAATAATATAATATAAAAATAATATAATAAAAAAATAATATAATAAAAAAATAATATAATATAAAAATAATATAATAAAAAAATAATATAATAAAAAAATAATATAATAAAAAATAATATAATAAAAAAATAATATAATAAAAAAATAATATAATAAAAAAATAATATAATAAAAAAATAATATAATAAAAAATAATATAATATAAAAATAATACAAACAGATGTTTACAAGACTCTCCCAACCCTTTCTAAAATGGTAGACCGCCCACTATTTTCCGGCTTGATGTAAACCGAAAACAAGCACTTTGTTTTTAGACAAAAAGCCAAGAAAAAGAATTCCAACTACTTTTCTCAGCTTACACAAATATTGAAACTATACATTAAAAAAAAAAAAAAAGAATAGTTTTAGATTTAACTCTATTAAAAATTCACTGTAGAATTGTTTGCAAGGATTTGGGACAACGGATAAAAGTGCTTGGTCGGTCACTTTTAAGTAACACCTCTAGTAGTTGCGAGGTTGATCCTAATTACCAACCATACCAAAAATAAAAATTGCAGAATTACTCGAGCGTTCTATCCAGTCATGGATGACAGGACGAACAGAATATACTCGCGGAGATTGAATAAAAAGTTTCGGTTCGGCAAGACGCACCTGAAGAAGGTCGGAGGTTACAACAATCCAAACGTTGTAGCAGCAACATTCAAGATGAGGAAAATCGTCCGAATTATCCAAACAATACGTATAGACACAGAACGTCTCCCATATTCACTGAAACATGCTAGTCATGACACCCCCCTCCCCCGCCTCCGCAAATAGGCAACCCTAAAAGTTTGTGTCCTCTATGATGCTGGGTTAAACAGAGTTGAGAGGAAAAAGATAACGAAATACCAAGGTTTTATGTATGATTTGAAAAGAAATTGGAATCTTAGGAAGATCTCCACCATTCCAGGAATTATATGAGTAACTGAACTCATGAAATGGAATTTCAAAATCTACCTTGCAAATATACCCGGTGAACCAAATGCAATAGATTCAAACACTTGCATTTAAAGCGACAGTTAGCATCTTAAAAGGATCTGTCGATTGGAATGCATGAGATATAGAATGGATGTCTGGCATCCGGTAGGGGTTTCTATCCCTAGTTAAAACAAAAGAAAGATAAAAATAGGTTATATATATATATATATATATATATATATATATATATATGTGTGTGTGTGTGTGTGTGTGAATGAATAAAAAAGTAAATAACTCAAAATTTCAAAAGAAAAAAAACAACAACAATCCTTTATCGTTCTGCAAGAACAATTATCTTTCTTACAGTTGTACGAATTTAACTAGCAAGAAGCCCGAGGGAAATTTATATTCAAGCCTTTTGGTGTTTTCCGCCATTTTAATTTTGACTCCATGTCTGTTTTACCCAAAATTATCTTTTGAGCCCATCTTGCAACTACACCATTCTTCTCCCTCTTCCCTTTTTTTCCCCCTTCAAACTCGTCATTAGTGTTCCTCTGTCATTTCATATCTTTAGTTGAAGATACGTCCATATGTCTGAGAATCTTTGTAAGTCGGTCATTTGCCGATGTTTCTTTTATAAAATCGAGGAAAAGACAAAGGAAGGCGCGGACGAAAAAGGCAAAGGGAGACGCGCACGGAAAAGGCAAAGGGAGACGCGCACGGAAAAGGCAAAGGGAGACGCGCACGGAAAAGGCAAAGGGAGACGCGCACGGAAAAGGCAAAGGGAGACGCGCACGGAAAAGGCAAAGGGAGACGCGCACGGAAAAGGCAAAGGGAGACGCGCACGGAAAAGGCAAAGGGAGACGCGCACGGAAAAGGCAAAGGGAGACGCGCACGGAAAAGGCAAAGGGAGACGCGCACGGAAAAGGCAAAGGGAGACGCGCACGGAAAAGGCAAAGGGAGACGCGCACGGAAAAGGCAAAGGGAGACGCGCACGGAAAAGAGAAAATAAGACATGAAGGCAGAGAATAGAGAGCAAGACGGAGATTAAGAAGAGAGAGATGGAAACGGAAAGAAGCTTAATTTTAAATTCAGATAGAACTAGAAAAATACAAAATGAATTTCTACAAATGGTTTTGCGCTATTTTTATATCTCTTCACAAAGAAAAAAAATATCAAGCTGTAATGATATTTCTAGAATCTATATATTAATACGATAGCATGCGTTATGTTCTGTTTCCCGCTTACATCCGGGTCGTTTAATTGTTGTGTACTTCCATTTCTTGTCATAAATAATTTTACCAAGAATTCTTCATACGTTTTGGTTTCGGTTATGGCTGAAGGAACTCAAGTTATATATATAAGTTTTTATTTCGGCTTTGATTGAGGCTAGTGCACCCAAGTCATATGGATATATTTCTTATTTTTGAAATCGCAACTTCATAATATATAAAAATCGATAAAACATAAACTCTATAATAATATATATGAAATCTGCAAGAATTAAAATATCATATTTAAGCGTACTTTACGACCGGGCGGCTTTGCCGGGCGTTCATGCTAGCTTAGATAAATACTTTTGCAATTTTAACAAAACAGCTACAATAATATCAGAGCGTCTCCATTTACACCGAACATCTATAGAATGCCAACATCAATATATTACGTATGAATGAGTCCCCTTTGGAATTTTCACAGGTCCCGCTAGTTTTGATTAAATTCCATTACATGATTATCATTGTAGAAAATGTCTAAAGCTTAAGGGGACTAAAGAAAAAATTAAAATTAAAGGATTCGTGATTAATTGGTGTCTAATGACTACGAATCAAATATTTATGTATATCTGAAATATTTGAATTTTCCAACGCGAGGTGATGATCATTATGCTCCCCGAAAACCCTTTAAAATTCTATAAAGAACCTAAACTTTTTTAGAAAGATTTATTAATTTTCCTTTTGTTGAAATTCCACAGAAGTTTCAAGTATTTGAAATTTCAAAAAGTCTCCACTTTCAAACTTCCTTTGAACGAAAGGTAAGCTAAGTGGTCGACTATAATAGAGGGCGACCCGAAGGCTCCCTTTTAATTAGCTACTACACCAAAGTGTAGGGGGAAGGCATCACTTCATTCCCAATATTACTATATTTGCCATTGAGCCTTCCTTTATAATGCTGAAAGTTTAGCAAGGGGGCACCAAGCACCATTTTTTCAAAGTCTTTGGTATGATTCGATCGAAGATTGAACCCCAATCTCCTGGCCCATTAGCAAACACTTACCATTATGCTAAATTAAACTACATTCAGCTAATATTATCAATCTTTACGCCTGGTAGCCGTCTTTCAAAAATTCATAATGATCGGTTAATCAGTTTAATAATGGGTTTTAGTTGCTTTTGTATTACGGCATATCAATACTTCAGGTTATTTAATTAATGCCGAATCCAGTGATTTTGGAGAATTTTTTTTTTTTAGAATTTTTTTTTTCAGTCGGTTTCTATTTAACCTATAGTTGGCACCCTAACAGATACTACCACTCCGGGTCAGAATTGACCTGGGAGCAATAGCAATTAAAGGGTGGCTCCACACTCCCCAAAACCCACAAGCTGGGGCCTCACCATCGGATATAGTTTAAGGTCATATTCAGAACCAGTGTAATAATGAATCGCGTGCATAGAAGCATAGAAAGGCAAAGACATAGTTAAGTTTATATGAATTCGGTTTTCAGCGTTAAACGCGCAGAGTGAATGGATGCATCTTTAAAACACTTTTTTATTCTTTTGTTTCACACATCATTAATTCTCCCTTGTCCCCCCCACCCCTATTCTTTTTTTCTTTTTAGTTCCCATTCATTAGTTGCCACGGGGAATCTAGCCCAAGGTTATTTGGTGCGTTTTTCGAGGAAAAGCTTGCTCCATGCGTTATGGATGTGAATAACTTTTGTTTTCTTAAAAAAAAAAAAAAAAAAAAAAATCGCCCGAGTGCTCATCTCGAGAGCCGTTGAAAATGAATTTGGATTTTAAGTGCTTAGTAGTAGTAGTAGTAGTAGTATACTAGTAGTAGTAGTTTGTTGGAAGTCAACGATGACAACTGCAGAGGACGGGTTCTAGAATCAGCTGATGAGCTCCCCAGTGACTGAAGATTACGGTTCTTAATCTCAACCAACATCCACAGATGATGCAGATGCAAACGGCATCTTTCAGTGCAAGGTGATAACGCGTGCACACATTCTTCTTCTCGGTGCTAGCGCAGAAGAAGCGCCCCCCCCCCCACAGCACTAACACTTCAAACCTCTTCGGCATGCATTTTGCCAGGTCGCATGATTACGGATCAGATCTTCGTGCCTTTTTGGTAATATGTTACGTCCTTTTTATATATATATATATATATATATATATATATATATATATATAGATTGAAACTTGTGATCTCTCTCTGCACTGCCCTTTTCTTTCTTTTTACCGTTTTTTTTTAACACCCCAAACAAGACACAGTGCCACTTTGACATAAGGGGCTACTATTTGGGACTATATTTACAGGGATACTATGTAGGAGTTGAGCAAAGAAATGCCTGTTCACATTACACTTGAACTTCTGCATGTCAGTACAGTCAGGGAAGCAGGAACTCTGAAGAGAATTCCAAAGTCTAGCACGTACAGGGAAGAAACTATTAGAGTAGAAGGCTTTCCGGCATCTAGGGATCTCTACAATGTAGAGGTGAGATTTTGCTGCTTGTCGAGAGAGTACTAGTTCTTTGAGTTCGTCAGAGCACATTCCATTAAAACACTTGTAAAACGGGCACAGGTTTTGTTGTAGAGGTTAATTTTCCAGAACAGCAGACAAAATATTTCCTGTACTTAAGTCGCTAACATAATAGTTTTATCTTAGGCTCAAAGCCAAAATGTAGTCTTCAAATTAGCTTTTTTTTTTTTTTAAAGAAAACGTAACAGTAGAAAAAGGAGAGAGAAGAAAAGGGGCAGGAGCGGTAAATTCAAACCCTTAGATAGGGTTATTTTTATTTCTTGAGTTTTCCTTCAAGTAGGCCAGTTGTCCTTACAATGCCCAGTCTACTCTTGTATTTTACGAACGATTCAAACCGTGTCCAAGGGCATCAGAGAAAGTGATTCAGACAGCCACTCCCACTTTAAAACTAAAGATAGAACTTGAATGCCTACTAGACAATATCCTCGAGTGTCTAACGTCTCTATATACAAATGTTTTTCAGGACAACCTGAAGTAAACCCTGAATATCCTAAATAACAAAATTCGAAGTTCAAATAAAATCCTCTCGGTGTGGCCACTCTACATTGACTTATACGAGGATTGGTGCACCTTGTCCAAGTGATGTTACCTACTCCACCAGACTAGATGAATTCTGGTCCTGAAATTTTGTAAGACAAAGAGACAACTACAAAGATAAACCGTAACATATTTAACTGGTTGTTTGGAGTGAAGAAAATTCTATTCTCAATTTCTTTACTAACTCTGTGTTTGAAAGAAAGGAGAACTTTAATGAAATACTTGAATGTCTAGGTATCTTGTATAGAGATCAAGTGTCCCTGGATTTCTGTTCACTTCGACTGAAGTAAAATGAACCCCCTCCTGATATCCCATAAATCGTTATTTTCATGGCAAGTGCTCGTCTGAGCTCCAATCTGTGTCCCCTCCCTTGCCAAACTTTCAGGAAAAAAAAACACTCGTCTATCTGAAACCATTATCAATAATTTCCCCAACTCTTTATCAGTGCCGAAACCTAAACGTAGATTCATTCATCTAAAAAATTCAGATACATAGTCAAAAAGATGCCCAAAAGGTCGACTTTTAGTCTAGCTTCCGCAGAGGGTTGATAGTTTTATTTAAATATCACAATTCGCACTTTACATTTTTTTATATACCCACCATATCGAAGATTACTGATGTCAATGCTTGTGCAATTCTGAACAATAGTTTAAGAGCGTGCAAGTTTCTGCGATTATTATTTGTAGTAGTAGTATTTTTTTTTTTTTTTTACATTTTTAGAAGCACCACTCAGCCAAATGCGATTCAAGCTTACTTGTTATTTATTTAAACGCTACAATTTCAATATATACGGTATAATTATGTTGACACACCGTTTCCCGTTAGATCATCGAAGTTAAGCAACGTGGAGCCTAGTCAGTACTAAAATGGGACACCATTTAAGAATTCCAGGTGTTGTATGGGCTCTTTGCTTATCTATGAATCGTTTCCAGTTGTCCTGGACTTCTCTTTGCCACTGGACTTGAGCAGTACCAATTCAGGAGCGGTATGGTCAAAGATTGCGCAACCCTTGCCTCAAAATTACACTCAAAGCTACCCTTATAGGGGGTATCCATTGTCTTTCGCGACTAAATGGAGATATTGATGTTTCAATAACAAAAATCCATAGTTCTATATACGTGCGTGCAGGGTGTTTTTACACGCTTTCCGCTTCTTTTCATTTAGTGGGGCGGATTACTGAAAATCTTTCACTTGGTGATACAAGCACCAAAATTGAAATTTGTCAGGTTTGCTTTTGCAATAATCTTGAAAACTGGCAGCCATCTTGAATTTTCTAATGACTAACGTTCTTTTCTTAAAATGTATGTTCTGAACGTCATTTGTGCAAATTTTGGTGCTTGCATCACGAACTGAAAGATTCTTATGGAATATTGAGATAACCTGCCCCACTAATTGTCACCATTTCGTTTAGTGGTTGCTATAGAAATAAATTTCTTTTCATGAAAAAAAGACACAAGGAGACATTTGCTGAGTTTTCTTCTAGATTTTATTTGGAGAGAACTGACTCGGGAGAGAGAGAGACTAATTTTCTCTAATTATTTACTTAGCGTTCTAACTTAACTGATATGAGTGAAGCACACAGAGAGAGAGAGAGAGAGAGAGAGAGAGAGAGAGAGAGAGAGCTAATTATTTACTTCTAAAGATAACTTTTTAACTTGATTAAAATGAGCGACACGCATGGAAAGACATCGAGGTATCATTTCACTTAGATTATTCTACATTATTGTCAGTGACCCATTCGCACGGCTTCCACAGAGAGACACGTTTGAAAGAACTGTTTCTGCCAGCTTGAAAAACGTGACGTCATCTGTCATACCACGGTTTCGTCTACAGTGTTGACTTGCTGCTCCCTGCCTCAGCTTTCGGTCACTCAATTATGGGAACGATTCCGTTTTGCAGATCTGGGTTATTATCATGGACTCGGTGTGACCCTTGTCAAATTCACACTAGCTAACTTAATCTCTAATGTCTAACATGTACCAAAAAAGAGAAGATATCCGTCTTTAAATAGAAAGATAACTGACCTTCACACCTAATCTGAAATATAAACACGTACATCAAGTCAGTTGACAAAGTGGCTGGAAATATGTTTGGATCATTCTACCGCTCCAGTAGGCATCTCACTGCAGATGCAATCCTCTATCTGTACAAAAACTAACTACATCCTAAAATGGAATACTGGTATCACATCTGAACAAGAGCAGCTCGCCATGCCTTATCCTGCCTTGATAGTGTTCAAAACCAGCTTCAAAACTTAGGTGATGACCTTTTGTCTTCCCTAGAATCTCTTTCCAACAGAATAGAGGTGACCTTGCCTCTGCTCTATCGTTATTTTCATGGCTGGTGCTTGTCTGAGCTCCAATCTATAGTCCCTCCTTGCCAAACTCCCACACAAAAAAAGTACTGAACTAGCTACAATCACCATCAACAGTTCCCCCATATTCTCTATCTGTTCTTAAATCTAAATGCAGCTTCCACGAACAAAGTTTCTTTCCTAGAACTGCTCGCCTGTGGAACACTGTTCAATTGGCTTGCTTCTTGGCTGCTTTCAATATGGTAGCCTTAAGTTCAATGTAAACAAGTTCTTGTTGAGCAATTCCTTTGAATCATCTAGATTCTACAATATTAATCATTACCACACTACCACCTTACATTTATTAACCCTTATCCTCGAGTGGCCTTTGGGCCTTGATAGGGTTATTTCCTTGTAAAAAATAAAATTAAAATTCTCCTGCAGAATCAACTTGGTGAATTCGGCCATTGTCATAAAGGGAGGTGGGGGGTCAACCAAAGAAAGCGTTTTGTTGGTCCCCTGACAAAAGGAGGTAAATTCCCCCTTGTCTCTTCATCTGTCTGCACTTTTCTCAATAACTACGCATTAGAATTTTTTGAAATTTTGCACAAACATTAAACATGATATGAGTAACAAAGTAACAGATCGGATTTTCCAGAAAAACTCTGGTTACCCCCCTAGGGGTACCTTTCGGGTTAAAATGGCTAAAATTGACACTTTTGTGTTTATTAAAAATATTGGTGCCTTGGATTTTTATAAAACTTTCTGAAAAGTTGTAACTAACTGATTTCTATATAATTTTGTTTGTCTATACTTCGCAATAACTCTTGGGTGTAGCCCAAAGGCTCTTTTAGGGCTAATAAAAACACTCCATTTTTTGGACTATTTTACCATATTTGTCCAAAATTTTCTGTGTATGTCTATTTAGCAGTTTTGCATGGTGCTGAACTCAAATTTAAATATGTTAAGGCCTTGGAGACTTTTTGAATTAAATAAGGGAGGGGGGTAAGCAAATGATGGACTTAGTCATTTCTTTTTTTGCATGGTGCAGAACTCAAATTTACATATTATTAAGGCCTAAAACTGCACCGTTTGTTCATTTTCACCAGGATTTGATGTCCCCTGAGGACTTTGGAAGCTAAATGGAATGGGAGCAATACTGAACAGTCGTTTTTTTTTAGGTCTCGTTTACTGTGCACTCACGGGGGACCACGCATGCTTCACTTGTTTTTTTTTTTGTCAATAGACAATCCTTGTCTTTATCTGACACTTCTGCTACTATGGAGGCTTACTGAAAAACCCTTACCATAAAATGACGGATGAAAATCTACATAATAATGCATCAAGACGTTTAGTGTTCGTACATTATCACCTTTCACAGCCATTTATCATAATAATGAGTCTGCTGTGGTCGTTAACATAAAAAATACGGATTTTAGCAATTTCAAACTGAATTGTTCCAAAATCGAATTCAGTCGTTTCATTTTAATTTAAGAAAATGTATTTGCATTCTACAATTGTAAATTTTTTTTTTTTGTTTAGAGGATTGGTATTTCGTATTATTTGTGTTCTTCGCGCTACTGTTCTCATCTTCAGTGTTAGTTGCACAACGTCTCTGACTATGTAACCGACTTTCTTCAGTGTATATTATCGAATTCAGGAATCTCCACGAAATTTAGAAATGGAACTATTTATTTAATCCATTAGCCTGGGTAGAGGTCCGAAGTTATTCGCATTTGCATTTTGAGTGTTGCTCGCATTGAGGATTGAACCTTCAACTTACAGATGAGTGTGATTTAGAACTGAATTTTACCAAGTACTTTATCCACCATAAATAACCGATCATCATTTCCTCTTTTCTTCCCATGACGTCACCCACGAGATCTCCCCCCCCACCTTAGTTATACAACATAAGAAATAAAGATAATGACAGGTTATTTATTACAGAAACAATACATAGAGTAAATGATTCACTGTAAACTATTAAATGGAACAGAAGTTGCTCTTTTTCAACTATTCTTGGAATGGAGAATCATACTTTTCTCAATAGTATCGAATTTGAAATCTGAATAAACGATCCCACAGTTCGCGAGGGTATGTATTTGGCCAATTATGTAAGTTAGCTGAAAGCGGTGTTAAAAAATAAATAAAAGTAATATCCACTTTTTTTTTTTTTTTTGGAAAATCAATCAATTTTTCACCCAGGAAATGCTATGTGACCCATTTTCGTTTCTCATCTGATAATTTTTCGAGTTTTATTTTTTTTATTTATTTATTTTTTTTAGACAATCCGCCATCTTGTATCGTTGTCAAATAGAATTCAACGAATGAATATTAATAGAAATAAACAAGATGAACAAGAAACAAACTAAATAAGAATAGAAAAAGTAAAAAAAAAAAAAGATAACAAAAAAATAGAAGAAGAATGAGAATAATACTATTACTAGTTACAAAAATATAAGAAAGGCAGTATAAAATCTTAAAGCTGAAACAAGAATAACATTAATACGAATGAGAAAAATACTACGATTATTAATAATAAAAATCATAAAATAGAAAAACAAGGATAATAATACAAACTATAATAAGTAGAGTAAGAATAAGTAATTACTAAAAATATTAGATTGCCAAATGATAATGTAAATAATGCGAAAACAAAATTAATGCAAATGAGAAAAAATATTGCTTCAGTTAATAATAGTAATAATCACAAGAAAACGGCACATAAGAAAACGGCACATAAGAAAACGGCACATAAGAAAACGGCACATAAGAAAACGGCACATAAGAAAACGGCACATAAGAAAACGGCACATAAGAAAACGGCACATAAGAAAAAGAATAACCACAAGAATAAAAAGTGACATGGCAAGTGCTCGTCTGAGCTCCAATCTACGGTGCCTCCTACCCAAACTTTCACGAAAAACACTCGTCTAGCTGAGAATACTATCAACAAATTCCCCCACACTTTATCTGTGTCTAAACCTAAACGTAGATTCCATGAACAAAGCATCTTTCTTAGAACTGCACACCTGTGGAACTCTCTTCCATTTGCCGGTTTTCCGGCTGACTACAATATGGTCGTCTTCAAGTCCAATGTAAATAAGTTCTTGATGAGCCTTAAGTAATCCAATTTACCAAATTTCCACAATTAACGATTCCTATGATATTGTCCCATTAATTACTGTTATCTCTTTAACCCTTATCCTCAAGTGGCCTCTGGACTTGATAAGTGGTGATGCCTTTGTAAAAAAAAAAAAAAAAAATTAGTCAAAGAGGATAGAACGATCGAGGATGAAGAGTACTAACCAGACCCCAAGCTCCAACATCTCTCCCATCGCCACAGTGTTGCATCCCTGTGCCTTTTTTTCACAAGTACTTAAACTGAATATGCTCTGATGAACCCATAACACTGGTGCCCCTTCCACGTAATACTCCCAACCGACCTGACAAGTTTCAAAATCCCACTCTTCCCTGATCAGGTCCCTAAATGCTGGAAAGCCCACTATTCCTACAGTTTATTCCCTCGAACGGCTAGACTGGAATTCCCTCCTGAGTTTCTGCTTCCCTAACTACACTAACATTCAAGAGTTCAAATGTTATGTGAACAGACATTTCACTGCTCAACTCCCTACATAGGATTGCTGCAAATTTGCCTCCCAAATAGTAGCCCCTTACGCAAAAGTGACACTGTGTCTTGTTTAGGATGAAAGAAAAGTGAATATAAAAAGACTAAACTTTGGAATTCCCTCCCCGTTTCCTGCTCCCATGACTATATTGACATGCAGAAGTTTAAATGTAATGTGAACAGACATCTTGTTGTTAAACTCTCCAAATCCCATGTTAGACTTAATCCCAAATAGAAGCCCTTTACCTCACAGTGGCAATACGTCTTGTTTGAGTAAAAAGAAAAAAAAAATATGTAAGAGTGTAAATAAGGACTAGTACATTGAGATGCTTACTGCAATCCAAATCCCAGTGAAGACCAATGATAGTTGCTAGCAGGAAATTGATAGAAAGCGACTGTTGCTATAAGGCAAACTCATTTGTAAAGTTTATTGAACAACTGGAAAGCTAGGAAGAATTGTCACCCAGACTCCAGGGAACACCACTGATTATTATCAGTGATTGATCTCTTATAAGGACCTGTGCAACGTACGAGAACTCTAAGCAAATACGATAACAGACTGGCAGAAATTGGAATCGAAAATAAGATCGAGACGATACAAGGGATGACAATGAAAAAAGCTGAAAACATAAGGAAAACCCTTGAATGCGGAAACCAACTCCGATAAACTAAGAAAGCTAATTAATCACTAGAAATCTAACAAAATAAGAAAACACCACATTCATGTCGTATAAATCAAACGATTTTATTGATAGCATTGGTTTCCCCGATATCTTTTTTTTTCTTGGAAGTCACCGTTTATCAAGGTCCGAAGGCCACTCAAAGACAAGGGTCAATGAATGTAAGATGGTAGTGTAGTAATTGTTAATGATGTAACTTGAGTTGAATTTGATATATTTATGGGGACGGTTCAACAAGTACTTGTTTACATTCTACTTGAAAGCTCCCATGTTGTATTCAACCGAGAAGCAGGACAGCAAAACAGTGTTCCACAAGCTGGCAGTTCTGGAAAAGAAGCTTCGTTCATAGAATCTGCGTTTAGATTTAGGCACAGATAAAGAGTGGGGACAATCATTTATAGTGGTTTTAGATAGTCGACTGTTTTTATGAAAGTTTGACAAGGGGGAACCATAGATTGGAGTTCAGTCGAGCACTTGCCATAAAAATAACGATAAAGCAGAGATAGGCTCACAACGTCTCTTCTGGTTAAAATGATTTTGAGAAAGACATCGAATACTTGCAAGAGTGAGCACGTGAAGGTCTCCAGCATCCTAAGTAAATGTGTTTCTGTGGAACAACCTGGATTTGAACATGGCGCACCCAGGTTCAGTCCATACTGTTAACCACTTAAGCACCATTGCAACTATATGAATTTAAGGCAGCTGAAACTACAAAGATATATCAAACTAGCTCCCATCTCCAAAACAATGTGATGGTACCAACCTCTGTTGATGCACTACAAAATTTTGTGGAAGAGTCAGTAAGAATGGAAAGCACCTACTAGACATCCACTGGAAAGATGTGGAGAGTATAGAACTTTGGAGAGCTTATTCCCATCCAGAATCAAGAAAAGTCCAATGGTCGCTGCCAGTGAAAAATCAATGGTATGCGATAAAGAAAAATTATTTTTGATGGTTGGCGGAAATCTGGCCATACTTGTACTGGAAGTCTGCTGGGACTTGTCACTCAAACTCTAGGAAACAGTACAGGTTATTGCCAATGAGTATCACTGCTAATGACTTCGTGAATAATAATAGTGTTGGCTTATGCCACACCACACCAAAGAATCGAGAAGGGACAAGGAGGATGAAAGGACCGAGGAGAGAAAGCACTAACCAGACCTCCAATGGATGAGTGCAAAGAAGACTGGGCTTTGGGAAGGTTTTTTGCCACCCAAATTCCAGCGAGAAATTGGGTAAAGGGCTGTTTACATAACACAAACTAATCTGCAAAAAAGAAAGTGGTAAGTACTGGAAATGTGGGGAGACTTAACTTGTCACTCAGATTTCAGGGAGCACCGCAGGTTGTTCTCAAAGAGAAATCTTTGATGATGACCTGTGTGACTACTCCGAGTAAATAATAGTAATAATAATCTATCTATAATATAATGACTGCAGAAATTCCCTTCTGGACCAAAGTATCGTAGGTTTGCAACAACAGATGCCACATACAAATTCAATACAAATTCAATACCTGACAGCCACTATCTTATGTAGCTTTCGAACACCATTTTAGATACATTCAGTAGTGATATTAAAATGCTACATTGCATCGTACGAGCAACACCATCACAATTGCAACATCTTTAAAGAAAGTCCCTATTTTTCTTTCTAAATATTTAGTCCTGCCACTACTCCTAGTTGTCATTCTACACTTTCCACAGATTCTGTTCTTTCACCGCCTGTAACTGGCTATTAAATACATAAAACTAACCTAATCTTCAGTTTCCGATTCATAAATTATAACGGCTCCTTTTCCAAACTCTGCCCATTCTGATTGGCGGAGCTCTGATAATTCTCATTCTGGAATCCAATTCTACGCTTCATTAACGAACGGTTACAAAAATTACAATATGGCGTCACTAAGAGACAAAGTAATTCGCACATCGTAAAGTTCATTTCAGGCATAGGCCATTAGTGTCTTTGTGTGTGTGTGTGTGTGTTGCACTTCACAATTCGCTGGGCGTTTGCTTTAAACATTAAGTTTCAAAATATTGTGAATCCACAAATACCGGAACATAAACAAAAAAACAAAAACATGCGTCGCTAATGGTTGTTATTATAGTTCGTTCTTGCAGGTATGTGTGCGTGTGTTTAAAAAAACAACTTTTGTTAAAACAATTGCAAAAATAAATAAACATTACAGCATTCAACTTTTCGTGAGATAAATAAATATTCAGTAAATTTACAGTACATTTTTATTTTTAAATTTTGTTATTTCTATTTAAGCAAACTGAGCCACAGCAAGGCATGGCCGGGTACAGCTAGTAATAATGATAGAGATTTGTTGTCCCCCAGACTTCAGGGTAACACTACCGATTGTTGTCAGTGAGTAACCTCTGACGATGACCTGTGTGAGAACTCCTAGTGAGTACAAATAATAAATAATATTAAATACTAATAATACCACTAAATGATAAGAAATGATAATAAAATAATGATGATATAGAAATGTTTAAATAAATAAATAAAAACAATTGAAAAGCAATAAAATCAAAATACAAATAAAAAAGATCCAACAGAAATGATAAAGAAACGTTTTAATAAATAAATAAAAAAAAAAAAAAAATAAATAAAAAAAAAAAATAAATAAATAAAAAAATCGATTGAAAGAAAGTAAAATCCAAATAGAAATAAAAACATCAAAATAAATCGAATATACAATAAATAAATAAATAAAATCTATATCTATAAAAGTGAACGTGTCTGTGTGTGTGTGTGTGTGTGTGTGTGTGTACATTTCCCTACGCAATAACTGTCAATTTTTAGCCTACATACTCGAAATTTTATATACAGGGTACCGAGATTTGGGAACATCTTTGATCGGCTTTCGAGGGGTCAATGTTCAACGATTTGACCATTGAAAACTCTACCAAACTCCTCCGACAATTTTGGGTCTAAACACTTGATATTTCAGATATAGGTTACTTGGACATTGATCTAACTTAACTTGATTTCAGCCCAAACCAATAAATGTTAAGGGGTCATAATACGGGTCAAAGTTTAAAAAAAAAAAAAAAATTGACCGCTTTTTTTTTTTTTTTTTTTTGCTCAACATACACCTCCAAACACCCGGGCAACGCCGAGCTAAAATGCTCGTAAAATACAAAAAAAAAGATCCAACAGAAATGATAACAAAGAAACGTTTTAATAAATAAATTAAAAAAAAAAAAATCAATTGAAAGAAAGAGCAAAGCCCAAATACAAATAGAAATAAAAACATAAAAATAAATTGAATATGCAATAAATTAAAAAAAAAAAAAAAAAAGATCCAATAGGAATGAAAATTGAATCGAGCAAATGAAAAGCACATTTCGTTACTTTTTGCTCAGGAAAAGAATTCTATTTTTATATATATATATAAAAAAAAAATTTTCATATCGCAAGAGTTGTCTGCAGAGATTGTCAGTGGGAAGGAAGAATAGAAGGGGAGAGCGGAAGATTGTTCGGGAAGGGAGAAATACTGATAATGAATAACCTGAATCTTATTTAATAATATTTTTTATTTCGTTTTTTTTTTTAAATCTATATATATAACTAAGCCCGCTTTCTTCATTCTCAGCTAAAAGTACTAAAAAGACAGCTGGTGGATTCTTCGGCTATGATCAGTGGATTAGTTAGAACGCGATTATTACAATTTTCATGTAGGTGTTAACAATGGAAGAAACGTGGAATTAACGCAGTCGAAAAATCTGCTTATTATAAACACTTCACTTAATTTATTACAATATGACAAATTCCCAACCTGGGTCCCCAGAAACTTAAAAAGGGAGTGGGGGGGAAGGGGCTACGACAATTTTCTACTTTTGGACCCCATGGTTAGTAGTAAGGGGTTTATACAGTTTTGTTTCACAGCATAAAAACCCTTTCTGGATTATTAATGGCCGAATTGAGTCATTTTGCTAAAATATTTTATGCTTCAAGATTTTTTATATCTTTAAATATTTAATCATTGTGTTTGGTTTGAATGTTGTTTTTTACGGCATATCAACCATTTAATGTTGAATCAACTCTGCCTTGGATTTTTATTCTCGGCCTCCCAAATCAACAGCGATTAGACCATTTTCGTAATGGCCTGGTCCCTGTTGACTGCGGTGCAATGCTGTTCTTGTGCAATTCTATGAGGTCTATTCTTCCAGGCTTTGCATTCTGTCTTTGTTAATATGAGATGGGAGACCATTTGGGAATACCAAGCGCTGTATATAGGAGGACGTCGTCATTTGATCGAGATATACATGCGACTGGTGACTGCTTGTGAATTTAATATTTCCTTGGTATTTCTTCCTTCAAAAAAAGCCAGTTCCACCTGCCTAGGGTGAATGCTGTTAGCCTACATACAATATTAGTGCAGCTAACGATCTTTTTTTTTTATCCTTTTCCTCGAGTAACATCCACACCTTGAATATTAGTGATATATTTCAGGCAGGAAATTATTTTCTTCGGCAACAAACCCAACAAGTGTACACCATTTCTGAAATTATTCCCCCCCTCTTAGCTGCGGTATAATGCTTTTCCTGTGCAATCCTAGGCGGTCCATTTTCCCAGGTCTGCCTTCTCTTTTTGAGAAAGCGTTAGTTTTAGGCTAGTCGCCTACTGATGGAATGCTGACGGGGCTATATAGGATTTTTTTTTTGTAGACCAGCGTGTTATTCCTCTGGCACGCTGGCGCTCCACTCCCACTTTCCAATCCTTGTAGCACATCTTTCCGCCGTGGAAGGGAGATCAATAGTTATATATTTAAAAAAAAAAATTATTCAAGTTAGATATCATGATCAATCGATCTTAAATTCTAGTCTCCAATTAATAAGTCTGTAACAGGTGCGCATTCTTTCGAATATTCTCATGACCCTCCTCCATACTGTTTATCAACTTTATTTCAAATTATTTTCGCCAATGCATACGCAATTCTACAAAATTTTTTCAGTGACCTATCGACTTAGTTCAGGTAATTTCCTACCGCAAACTGCTCTTGGCGACATTTTTAAATAGTTTCGAGACTTCAAGGTTTACACCGACAACTCGACCAGCTGGAATCGGTTTATCAGCCTTCATAATGATTGGTTTCTTGATTTACATGAGGAATAGCACCCCTAGTTATGTTACCTCAAGTAAAAGCAGTTAGCTGGATACTCCATCAGACTAGAGGAAATCGTGTTCTGGAATTCTGTAAGATCCAAGAGACCACATGAAATATATAACACTAGCTGGACGCCCGGCGTTGCTCGGTCGTACAATACGCTTAAACATGATATTTTAATTCATGCTGATTGCATATGTATTATTATAGAATCAATTCTCTACTGAATATTGTATTACGAGGAATAATTTGCCCCGTGAACGAAGAAATGATTTGCGGCGATTTGAAAATGGTAACTCTTATCGTAAATTGAATTCATTAATAAGAAAAAAAAAAATTAAAATAAAATGGTGAAATATTAGGGCTTGAAGAGAGGATCATTCGATCTGTAGTCGAATGATCCACCACTAATCTATATATCCAGAGGGCAATAAATCTTTTTTTTTTTTTTTTTTTTTTTAAAGAAGAAATCATTTGCTAAGATTTTATTATATCCCTTGCCGGTGTAACAAAAAAATTCCCCGTAAACATTCTTTTTATCTATAAGAAAAAAACTATTTGTAGGATAGGACTTTTTTTCGATACTTATCAGATGAATATCTGAACAAAATATATCTAAGAACACAGCCAGACATAAATTAACTTTGTGCGTAATTTGCAAAAGATAAGCTCAGGCGTTTGGGAACCCATGAGGAAGGAACACACACACACACACACACACACACACACACACACACACACACACACACACACACAATAGCAGAAATATTAACTGGTCAACTGGGAGAAGAAAAATGTTTTTCACTTTTTTGCCAACTCCACATTTGAAAAGTAAAGAACTTTAGTTAAACACTCAGATACCCATGAATCTCTACTTATATATAAAAGACACCGTGTGTGCGAGTTCGTTCCCTATAGATACGAAAACGGCTGAACCGATTATTTGGAAATTTCACACAATTTTTTTTTTTTTTAAATGAAACCTTGGCCCTTGCTCCTTTAATTGAAAAAAAAAAGAATTAGGGTTTGAATTATATTTTTCGAGTAGTTATAAGCCTGGAAAGACAGAGGGTCGAATTATTCAATATATTTCACGCATTTGTAAGGCCAGTTTCTGACACACCTAGCCTTCAAGTCCAATGTAAACAAGTTCTTGTTTAGCCATCCCCTTAAATAATCAAATTCTACCCAATTTCCACCGTTTACTACACTACCACCTTACATTCAATAACCTTTATCCTCGAGTAGCTTTCAGGCCTTGATAAGTGGTGACTTTCAAATAAAAAAAAAGCGTTAGATACGTACATACGAAAAGAATATACGTTCGCAGTGAAGCAACCGTTAATATTTGGGGATCATTTTTTTTTTAAACTGCGGAATGTTTCGCCAAATTTCGTAATTCTATCCACCCTGTCACCACCCCGCTTTTAACTTCGGCCACAAGAATGCAATATCCGCTTCAATGGCGAATGCTTGTAGATTCAACTTGTGTGTTCCGTTTGTCACAAATAAGACCTTAACTGACCCCACCACCAGTTCTTCAACCCCCCCTCCTTCCCTGCACATGACTCCAATCCCTCGTCCAAACATCAAAATAGAGGAGTTGGGTGGTGTGGAGCCTTCATCGTTGCCACTAAAACATAACGGCTGCCATTGACAGAAACCTGTGCCCGCTATCAGCTTTTGCGTGCAGTGACAGTCGCAGGCAAAGAGCAAACAGTGGATGGGATGGGGGGGGGATGAGAAATGGAGATCGTTCTCCAATCTCCCTGAAAATCCCCCCTCCCCACCGCAAAAAATAGTTGTGAAGAAAAGTCTTCCAGATCCATGCAGGTAAGCAGGTAATATTAGACAAAAAGGCTGGAATGTTTCAAATCGTCAGATTGAACTGCGACCTTTGTCAGAGCAAAGTTCAATCTAAGAACAAGTGCGATTTTTTTAGGACCCCCCCAAAGAAAACAATGGTGCAAATCCAGTGTTCAACCTCTATTTAAAAAATACAGAAAAATCTTTATGATGTACGTCTCGTAACGGAAAGAAAATGTCATATTCCAAAATTAACGGGAATTGATCATGTACTTTTTTTCTTTAACTAACGAAATCAAGTTTTAGGAGGAAGTGAGAAGGTTGTCTTGATCTGCCATATCTAATAAATAAGAGGCAACTCAATTATATGCACTGAGATCAAAATCAGCATTATAATGATCACGATTTACTATAAAAACCGCTAAAAATAACGAGATTTTATAAATAAAAATAACTACTTGATCAATTTAAGTATTTTTTTGGAATATGACATGTTTTTTCGTGATACGTCATAAATATATTATAATTTTTTTTATTAGGTTAGACTTGCATCAAAACAGATTAACACTTTGCTGGTTTAAATAAGAAATGCATTTTTTTCGCATAACTATCATCGGTAACTACAAATACAATTTTGATTTTTATACCAGGAAACCTTGTGTAAAAAAGTTGTTTATCAAATTTTACTGAAAAAAAAGGGCAGATTTTGTGTTTAAGATTTTCAAATTTTCTTACCTTCGGAATTAAAGATTTAAACCGGCCATTTTGATTTAGTCTGATGAAGTTATCTCCCCTTAGCGATTACTACTTAATTATTTGATTGGCTTGGACCAATGAGAAGTCTTGTCTTAGAAATGAAAGGCTGTAGTTATTATTTACACCCACCTCCCTCATTCGAAGATTAAATCAGAAAAAGACAGCTAGAGGATGTGTATTACGGCCTACAAAAATGCCTTCACATCCCCGTTGATATTTCCTAGTAGGGTCACAGTAAACTACCCCTTTATTTCGGTCCGATGGCAACATGGAGGTGGCGATGGTTAAGTGGTTAACGACACGTACTGACGAACTGGGTGTGCCAAGTTCGAACCCAGTTTGTTCCGGAGAAACACTTTCATTTAGGATGTTAGAAACCTTCACGTGATCCGCCCAGCAAGTACCCAATAACCATATAGAAAGAGTCCTAACTAGAAAGATACCGGAGGAATGAATGACAACAATAATCATCAGATTCATACGAAATGAATTATAAACACAACATAAGCGGCAGCAAAAAAAAAAAAAAAAAAAAGAAAAAAAAAGAAGAAAAGTCACTGTCGAGCTGATTGTCGAGGACGTAGCATGAACGACAGTGCCTAAAAGGCCACGCACGCGCGTGTGTTATTAAAAGTCAGTGCGATTCTTGTTTTAAAGATGGAAAGTTGGATTTGCAATCTAGATTGTTTAAGACAATTTGATTTTTGAACTTAAAAAATTGTATTATTGTTGGAAAGATAAAGATATGCAGTGCAATATGGAAGAAAGCCGTAAAAGAGAGGAAGTTAACGAGTGTGACTAATGTAAAAAAAAAAAAAAAAAAGAAAGAGACAGGAATCAGAGAGAAAGATAGAGGGAGAGAGAGAAAAAACTATATAAGAAAAACGAGAACCAAGAGAGGAAAATAATAGGAACTGAATACGAGAAAAAGTGATGAAGAGGGAGAAAGAAAGTTAAAAACTCCACGAAGAAAAAGTGAGAGACGAGGAAAGAGAGAGAGAGAGAGAGACGAGGAAAGAGAGTGAGAGAGAGAGAGACGAGGAAAGAGAGAGAGAGAGAGAGACGAGGAAAGAGAGAGAGAGAGAGAGAGAGAGAGAGACGAGGAAAGAGAGTGAGAGAGAGAGACGAGGAAAGAGAGTGAGAGAGAGAGACGAGGAAAGAGAGTGAGAGAGAGAGAGAGACGAGGAAAGAGAGTGAGAGAGAGAGAGAGACGAGGAAAGAGAGTGAGAGAGAGAGAGAGACGAGGAAAGAGAGTGAGAGAGAGAGAGAGACGAGGAAAGAGAGTGAGAGAGAGAGACGAGGAAAGAGAGTGAGAGAGAGAGAGAGACGAGGAAAGAGAGAGACGAGGAAAGAGAGTGAGAGAGAGAGAGAGACGAGGAAAGAGAGTGAGAGAGAGAGAGAGAGAGAGAGAGACGAGGAAAGAGAGTGAGAGAGAGAGAGAGACGAGGAAAGAGAGTGAGAGAGAGAGAGAGAGACGAGGAAAGAGAGTGAGAGAGAGAGAGAGAGACGAGGAAAGAGAGAGAGAGACGAGGAAAGAGAGTGAGAGACGAGGAAAGAGAGTGAGAGACGAGGAAAGAGAGTGAGAGACGAGGAAAGAGAGTGAGAGACGAGGAAAGAGAGTGAGAGACGAGGAAAGAGAGTGAGAGAGAGAGAGACGAGGAAAGAGAGTGAGAGAGAGAGACGAGGAAAGAGAGTGAGAGAGAGAGAGAGACGAGGAAAGAGAGTGAGAGAGAGAGAGAGACGAGGAAAGAGAGTGAGAGAGAGAGAGACGAGGAAAGAGAGTGAGAGAGAGAGAGACGAGGAAAGAGAGTGAGAGAGAGAGACGAGGAAAGAGAGTGAGAGAGAGAGAGAGACGAGGAAAGAGAGTGAGAGAGAGAGACGAGGAAAGAGAGTGAGAGAGAGAGACGAGGAAAGAGAGTGAGAGAGAGAGAGACGAGGAAAGAGAGTGAGAGAGAGAGAGAGACGAGGAAAGAGAGTGAGAGAGAGAGAGAGACGAGGAAAGAGAGTGAGAGAGAGAGAGAGACGAGGAAAGAGAGTGAGAGAGAGAGACGAGGAAAGAGAGTGAGAGAGAGAGAGTGAGAGAGAGAGACGAGGAAAGAGAGTGAGAGAGAGAGAGACGAGGAAAGAGAGTGAGAGAGAGAGAGACGAGGAAAGAGAGTGAGAGAGAGAGAGACGAGGAAAGAGAGTGAGAGAGAGAGAGACGAGGAAAGAGAGTGAGAGAGAGAGAGACGAGGAAAGAGAGTGAGAGAGACGAGGAAAGAGAGTGAGAGAGACGAGGAAAGAGAGTGTGAGAGAGAGAGAGACGAGGAAAGAGAGTGAGAGAGAGACGAGGAAAGAGAGTGAGAGAGACGAGGAAAGAGAGTGAGAGAGACGAGGAAAGAGAGTGTGAGAGAGAGAGAGACGAGGAAAGAGAGTGAGAGAGAGACGAGGAAAGAGAGTGAGAGAGAGACGAGGAAAGAGAGTGAGAGAGAGACGAGGAAAGAGAGCGAGAGAGAGAGACGAGGAAAGAGAGTGAGAGAGAGAGAGACGAGGAAAGAGAGTGAGAGAGAGAGAGACGAGGAAAGAGAGTGAGAGAGAGAGACGAGGAAAGAGAGTGAGAGAGAGAGAGACGAGGAAAGAGAGTGAGAGAGAGAGAGACGAGGAAAGAGAGTGAGAGAGAGAGAGACGAGGAAAGAGAGTGAGAGAGAGAGAGAGACGAGGAAAGAGAGTGAGAGAGAGAGAGAGAGACGAGGAAAGAGAGTGAGAGAGAGAGAGAGACGAGGAAAGAGAGTGAGAGAGAGAGAGAGACGAGGAAAGAGAGAGAGAGACGAGGAAAGAGAGTGAGAGAGAGAGACGAGGAAAGAGAGAGAGAGACGAGGAAAGAGAGAGAGAGACGAGGAAAGAGAGAGAGAGACGAGGAAAGAGAGAGAGAGAGACGAGGAAAGAGAGAGAGAGAGACGAGGAAAGAGAGAGAGAGAGAGACGAGGAAAGAGAGAGAGAGAGACGAGGAAAGAGAAAGAGAGACGAGGAAAAAGAGAGAGAGAGAGACGAGGAAAGAGAGAGAGAGACGAGGAAAGAGAGAGAGAGACGAGGAAAGAGAGAGAGACGAGGAAAGAGAGAGAGAGAGACGAGGAAAGAGAGAGAGAGAGACGAGGAAAGAGAGAGAGAGACGAGGAAAGAGAGAGAGAGACGAGGAAAGAGAGAGAGAGAGACGAGGAAAGAGAGAGAGAGAGACGAGGAAAGAGAGAGAGAGAGACGAGGAAAGAGAGAGAGAGACGAGGAAAGAGAGAGAGAGAGAGAGAGACGAGGAAAGAGAGAGAGAGAGACGAGGAAAGAGAGTGAGAGAGACGAGGAAAGAGAGAGAGTGAGAGAGACGAGGAAAGAGAGAGAGTGAGAGAGACGAGGAAAGAGAGAGAGTGAGAGAGACGAGGAAAGAGAGAGAGTGAGAGAGACGAGGAAAGAGAGAGAGTGAGAGAGACGAGGAAAGAGAGAGAGTGAGAGAGACGAGGAAAGAGAGAGAGTGAGAGAGACGAGGAAAGAGAGAGAGTGAGAGAGACGAGGAAAGAGAGAGAGTGAGAGAGACGAGGAAAGAGAGAGAGTGAGAGAGACGAGGAAAGAGAGAGAGTGAGAGAGACGAGGAAAGAGAGAGAGTGAGAGAGACGAGGAAAGAGAGAGAGTGAGAGAGACGAGGAAAGAGAGAGAGTGAGAGAGACGAGGAAAGAGAGAGAGTGAGAGAGACGAGGAAAGAGAGAGAGTGAGAGAGACGAGGAAAGAGAGAGAGTGAGAGAGACGAGGAAAGAGAGAGAGTGAGAGAGACGAGGAAAGAGAGAGAGTGAGAGAGACGAGGAAAGAGAGAGAGTGAGAGAGACGAGGAAAGAGAGAGAGTGAGAGAGACGAGGAAAGAGAGAGAGTGAGAGAGACGAGGAAAGAGAGAGAGTGAGAGAGACGAGGAAAGAGAGAGAGTGAGAGAGACGAGGAAAGAGAGAGAGAGTGAGAGAGACGAGGAAAGAGAGAGAGAGTGAGAGAGACGAGGAAAGAGAGAGAGAGTGAGAGAGACGAGGAAAGAGAGAGAGTGAGAGAGACGAGGAAAGAGAGAGAGTGAGAGAGACGAGGAAAGAGAGAGAGTGAGAGAGACGAGGAAAGAGAGAGAGAGAGAGACGAGGAAAGAGAGAGAGAGAGAGACGAGGAAAGAGAGAGAGAGAGACGAGGAAAGAGAGAGAGAGAGAGACGAGGAAAGAGAGAGAGACGAGGAAAGAGAGAGAGACGAGGAAAGAGAGAGAGACGAGGAAAGAGAGAGAGAGACGAGGAAAGAGAGAGAGAGAGACGAGGAAAGAGAGAGAGAGAGAGAGACGAGGAAAGAGGGAGAGAGACGAGGAAAGAGGGAGAGAGACGAGGAAAGAGGGAGAGAGACGAGGAAAGAGGGAGAGAGACGAGGAAAGAGGGAGAGAGACGAGGGAGGAGGGAGAGAGACGAGGGAGGAGAGAGAGAGACGAGGAAAGAGAGAGAGAGACGAGGAAAGAGAGAGAGAGACGAGGAAAGAGAGAGAGAGAGAGACGAGGAAAGAGAGAGACGAGGAAAGAGAGAGACGAGGAAAGAGAGAGAGAGACGAGGAAAGAGAGAGAGAGAGACGAGGAAAGAGAGAGAGAGAGACGAGGAAAGAGAGAGAGAGAGACGAGGAAAGAGAGAGAGAGAGACGAGGAAAGAGAGAGAGAGACGAGGAAAGAGAGAGAGACGAGGAAAGAGAGAGAGAGACGAGGAAAGAGAGAGAGAGACGAGGAAAGAGAGAGAGACGAGGAAAGAGAGAGAGAGACGAGGAAAGAGAGAGAGAGACGAGGAAAGAGAGAGAGAGACGAGGAAAGAGAGAGAGAGACGAGGAAAGAGAGAGAGAGACGAGGAAAGAGAGAGATATATATATATAGAAAGAGGGATATATATATAGAGAGAGAGGGAGATATAGAGAAAGAGGGATATATAGAGAAAGATAGAGAGAGAGATGGATACGGAGATATACATATATATATATAGAGTGAGATTTTATACATATATATATATATATATATATATATATATATATATATATATATATATATATAGAGAGAGAGAGAGAGAGAGAGAGAGAGAGACGGGGGTATATATATATATATATATATATATATGAGAGAGAGGGAGATATATATATATAGAAAGAGGATGAAGAGGATCTTTTAGATTCTCAAAATTGGAGCAAATTTTAAGAACCTCTAAGCAGGGGGTCTTAACGCCGTTAAATTCAGGTATTACTAAGCCCATTCCATTAGTCGCGTAAGCTCTATTTTTAAATAGCAGAGTAGGGATAAAGAAAGTCTGATTACAGTGGACACACAACTCACCAGCGTCATGTGACCGATAGGAATCCGTTTGAAACATCCAATCGAGAATCGCGCACGAAATATAGCTATGAATGGATAAGGCCGGCAGCCATATTGAAAATAAATATTTTAATTAAAAATATATTTGATCAGGATATCTAATTAATCCGTGAGGCAGTAAATGGAAGAATTTCATAAAGTAAAACACGCGTTCTACGATTTTAATTATAACTATGAAATTATTACCATTAACACTATTTTACCTATTTATTAACACAAAATGTTCATCCGTTTTAAAGACGATCGTATAAAACATTCTTTAGTTGTCACGTTCCATGAACAATGTTTCTGACAAAGGGGGAAGAACTGCCCTTTTTTAGGTTGAAATCTATCCATCTAACACTAATCGTTGATGAGTTTTTGACTTTCAAGTAATATTTTTGTTCATTTTAGCCTCGTACATCAAGTGGCTTCATACATTGTATGGAACAACCCTCCCCCACAAAAAAATAGTAAGATGCGAGTATGTACAATTACGCTTATCATCGGAAATTTTTACGCTAGGTTGATGCTAAGAGAATGGAAAAGATAGAGATAAGGAGTACATTTTTTACACCACTTATCAAAGCCCAAAGGCTACTCGAGGATAAGGGTTAATGAGAGTAAGGTGGTAGTGTCGTAATCGTTAATGGTGTAAATTGAATAGAATCTGATTATTTACGGGGACGGCCCAACAAGAACTTGTTTACACTGGAGTTGAAGGCTACCATGTTGTATGCAACTGGGAAGCAGTACAGCGGAACAATGTTCCACAGGCGGGTAGTTCTGGGAAAGTAGCTTTGTTCATGGAATCTGTGTTTAGATTTAGGCATAGATAGAGACTGGGTGAAATTGTGATTGTAGCTAATCAAGCGTTTTTTTTTGAGAAAATTTGGCAAGGGGTAAGTATAGATTGGAGCTCAGTCGAGCACATATCAGTATATGACGTCATGGACAGGAAGTCAGCAATAAGATTTGGCAAAGATAGAAAAGCTGTTTTTGACTTTTGAGCCAACTTGTTCAGATGCAATTCTTCCAAAGCTCTTGACTTGCACAACAAGGAGCGAACGAGAGCTGACATCTATTCAATGTAGCGGTAATCAGTCTGGCTTTGGTGTTGTGCGAGGTCATGTTGGTGATGTTCTCGACGTATGACCAAACAAAGTAGTCAAGCGGGTTCAGGTTGGGGGTAGGAGGGGAGAGAAGGTGATAAAAGGCTACAAAGTCGTAGCATTCCTTCTGAAGCAAAACATGAATCTCTTTGGACTCGTGGGCTGGCGTCGAGTTTTGCTGCCACACCCAGGAGCTGCCAGCAGCCAAATGATTGTACCAGGGGAGCACCACACACTTCAGCATATCCAAGTACACTTTGGTGTTGACTTTCAAGCCAACTTCAAAGATGTGAGGTGGCATGATGTGGCTCTCACTTGAAACCACACCGAAGACCATAACCGTGGCCGGAAACTTTTTCATCAGCCTGGGCATATCCTTGTTATTCATGGCAATCCAGCGATGCATTGTGAGTGCTGGCAATGGTACGGTTTCATAACTTGGGTTGGTAGAAAGCAGGAGTTGTACAGCGGTGCATCACTTTCAGACATGATAGAAGGCTCCTATCTTTTTTTTTTTTTTTTTTTTTTTTACACACACAACTAGCCAACTAGTAGATGGTCTGCAAAAATAAACGGGTTTGATCAAACAGAAAAGGAATAGTATAGTCTTTTCTAGGGCGACAATTCTTTCGTTGCACCCTGTACTATGCCTCCTCTAAAAAAAAAAGATGGTGTATACACATGTTGGCACCATATGAAAGAGTTGTGAAAGGTTTTGGGGAACCAACGAAGGATTGTGCTAACCAAATCTCTACTGGAAGAGTGCGGAGAGCACTGGGTCTTTGGGGGAAGCTTTTCGTCACCCAAACCATAAGGAATACCGATGGCCAATGTCGATCAATGGTAAGCAGCTGTTGATATAACATGAAGTCACCTGTGCTGGTTATGGAGAAAGATTGAGAACACTACAAAGCAGGTCGTTGCCAGTGAGTAATCGCTGGTGAACCACCACCACCACCACCAATAATAATGATTAACAATATGCTCGCAAGTAGTTTGCTAAATAGAGTGACGTCTCACAGTTTTTTTTAAAAAGTTTTTGTATTATTTGAACGTTTCGGCTGATGTAACCTCCGACCGTCTTCAGGTGCATTCACACTGGATACTATTGGTGAATGGTGAAAAACAGCGTCAAGAATTTTTTTTTTTTTTTTACATATCTACACCCAATATTCGTACATCGTCAGGATATAAAGATAAAAAAATAGCTTGTTTTTCTTAAAACACAAACGCAATGCCATGCCGACCGACGTACCCAATACTACACTAATCCCTTTCCATGCACTGGTAGATGCACTAGTCCAGAGATGACACTAATTCTTTGTGCATGGGTGAATTGTGGCTTTGTCGAGGTATAGGCTACTTTTAGGTGTGTACTTTTCTAGCACTGGGGAGGGAGCTACTTTCTATGCAGCAGCCTTGGCAATGTCCTCAATGTATTTGTCCCAGATCATGTTGCCTGTGAATGTTAATGGCAGAAGTTTGAACGATGAGCTTCCATGTAGGGTATTATTTGTCATCGCAATCCGTGGTTGCTTCCAATCTTGGGAGGTTGTTTTATACTCTGACTTTCAAAATACGTTAAGATCTATATCCTGTTTTGCTTGCATGCCTCTATCTACCAACCTTACCACAAGGGTCACATGCAACTCAATATCAAGTCTCAAAGCAAATCTTGAACAACCCACAATAAACGCTTAAATCGGACAGTTGCTTGCCAGTTGAACTGTTTCCGTTTGTGTGAAAGACAAAGCAGTTTAAACATAAATATTGTTCACTTATAAAAATTAATCTATTGCCGAGTAATATTAATAATATTATACTTAGTCTGTGTTTTCGCGCTCTACTTTTTCTCGGAAACTACTGAACCGATCTGGATGAAATTTTGTAGTGATCTTTGATATAATAAGGTACAGCGAGTAAAGTATTATAGTATTAGTCCGATTCACAATTAAGGATTAATAGCGATTAGTCACGACAATGATACTTTTATTCTATAAGTTATCTCGGAAACTACTGTGCTAATCTTGGTGAAATTTTGTATGGATCTTTGTTATGATAAAGTACAGCGAAGTAAATATTCGTTCGATGCATAGTTACTGATTAGTAGAGATCAATATTTAATGCAAAATGAACACAAATTTAACAGCACTCAACTAGCAATTTCGCATAAGGATTCATTTCAAGCCAACGGGCAATAACTTTTGTCCGTTTCTAACAGGCTTAAAAGTAAAATTTGATATTTCTAATGCGATGTGACGTATTATGGCATTATTCAGCGTACTTCTGCCGAGAGTACAGATTTATAAGTTGAATAATTAAATACATCGTCTTTTCCGTTTTTTTTTTTTTTTTTTAACTATTGTTATTAGCATCGTCATTTGCAACTCTGCCCTGTTCTGCATTTACAGTGAATCGCTTGCTGAATTCCGTAAGGCACAAAACAAAAGCTATCCAGTTGGTTGTGATAGGTTGGTTGTTTGGTTGTTTTTGTTTTACGGCATATCAACCCTTTTCAGGTTATTTAATGCCGAATCCGGTGATTTTGAAGAAAATTTTTTTAATAGAATATATTTGTTTTTTGCAAGTCAGTTTCTATTTAACCCATAGTTGGGACCCTAACAGGTACTACCACTCCGGGTCAGAGTGGACCTGGGAGCAATGGCAATTAAAGGGTGGCTCCACACTCCCCCAGAGCCCGCAAGCTGGGGCCTCACCATCGGATATAGTTTAAGGTCATATCCAGGACCAAGGTTGTGATAGGAGCAAGTGACTTAATGAAAACAAATTTAAACCGTAATGAAATCAAGTGTCAGTACCAAGAGGAACCTCGTTGATTTCTTCAAACTAATAAAACTAAATAAAAAAAAAACGTGGAAGGTAAATATCTCTACACAAACTCTTACACATGCGAATTAATACTTCTCACTTTGAATGTTCTACGAAAACACAGAAAAAGCAATCTGAACAGTCTTGCTAAAAAGAAACATCTTCCTTAGGCACTAAATTCGTTGCTAATTGCAACCGATTTGAAACTGCTGAGACTATTACTGCCTTGCCACACTAGTCAACAAACATTAAAATAAGAGAAACGTCACAAAACTAAAACGGACGAACACAATTTTGATTTTTTCTTCCAGATTTCAACACGAGGCTCAAACGAGCTACTTTCCCGCCACTGAACTATATTTTGGCTATTTTCGAAGTTTTTAACTAGTTTTTTTAAATCTCTCTCTCTCTCACACACACGCACACATATATATATATACACACACACACATATATACACGTATTTGTTGATCTGCATTCTCGCGAATGTTGTCTCGGCATAGCCTGACAGCTACCGCAAACAGCCAGAATATGCCGAGCTATGATCAAATTTTAAAACGCTAAGAAAAATAACACCTTGTATCGTATACAAATTACAAGAACATTTTTTTGTAATTTATTCTTTAGAAATGGTATATATATATATATATATATATATATATATAAATAATTCAATCATGAAAGGAAGACGAAAATTCATTAAAACGTTTAAAATAAAGTTAACGGGGTGAAGAGTAAAAAATTAAAAAATGGGGGAGTCAGTTGACCGGTTATCAAAGCCGTATCGAGGGGGTTGAGAAAAAAATAAAAATAAAACACGAATGGGAATCGAAAATATGTACAAATAAAAGTACGTTATGTATGAGAAAAAAAAATTGGGGGAAATCGATTGAAATACAGCAATGTTATATTACTCGAAGATCCTAGAGACTAATCACGCTCAGACCTAAGCATTCCTTCTGCTTACAGAGGGAAGGCCTTCTCAACCGAACATGAACAGTCTCCAAGATCTTTAAATGAAATAATGAGTAAGCACAACTCCGGATTAAAAAAGAATTAATGCTAAAGTTTGCTGCAGAAGATGTTTTTTTTTTTATAAAGTGGTCAGTAATTGAAGACCCGTATGTATTGGCATTTACGTCTTGTTTGGTATGCCCCATTTCTGGTTTTGGTAGGTACGTGTTGTTGGACTCTTCTATCCAATCTTAATGTTGTTCGATCCACATAGTTGGCACTGCAACTACATTTCAAATTGTAAATTACATTATTATTATTATGATGGGGGGTAGAACATCTTTTCGAGAGGATAGCATTAACGTTCTCGTAGAGAACACAATACGTACATTTGAGGAATTAAAAATATATATATATATTTTTAAATTATTAGAGTATTTTGGAGAAATTCCCACTAATTTCAACATGACACGTAAGCATGTCACAAAATACATTTGAATGGGTTTAGGTGGACCTCAGTGAGGCTTTCTGTCTTCATTGCCAATTTCGAGGTACGTACTCACCAGATCAGTCCCTGGCCTGTTATCCGAAATGAAAAGGAAGCGTGTTTTCAATGAATAAATAAATATCTTTTTTATATAGAAGTCACCACTTATCAAGGCCCGGAGGCCATTCGAGGGTAAGAGTTATAGTACAGTAATCAATAGGATAGTATTGTAGTAATCGTTAGTGATGGAAATTTGTTTATGTTGGACTTGAAGACAACCAAGTTATAGTCAGCTGGGAAGCAGACAAACGGAAGAGTTCCACATGCGTGAAGTTCTAAGAAAGAAACTTTGTTCATGGAATCTACGTTTTGATTTAGGCACAGTCGAAGAGTGGGGGAAATTGACTGGTTTCAGCCAGACGGGTGTTTTTCGTGAAAGATTGGCGAGGGGAACCAGAGATTGGAGCTCAGACAAGCACTTGCCAGGGAAATAACGATAAAACAAAGGCAGGCTCGCAAAGTCTCCTCTGTGGGAAAGAGGTCGCAGGGAAGAGAAGAGGGCATCCCCCACTTAGCTACGAAGTCTATTTGGAACCGTCAAGGCAGGATAAGCTGCTTCTAGTAGCTCCTGCCCAGATGTGGCAACAGTACTTCATCCTAGGACGTACTTGACTTTTATATAGATAGAGGATTGCATCAGCAATGAGATACCTACTGGAGCGACAGAAGAATCCCGCCATTTCCCCAGCGACCTTGGCAACAGATTTGATGTACGCGTTCCATTTCAGTTCAGGAGTAAAGGTCAACGTTTAATCTAACCAAATTAAAAAAAACAAAACAAAAAAAAAAAACACCCGCCCTTGTCATTTATTTGTTTCTCTTAAATAAGTGACAAGGGCAGGTCTTCTATTTTATCCCTGGCTAATTATGTTACTAATCATACCTAGTTTCGCTCAAACGGTTTGTTCGAAAAGATCGAATTACTAGTTAAAACTTTAATCTCGTCCGACAATGGGAGAATTTTTATGAAAGCACTTTAAATAAATTCCATTCTTTTCGTACGTATTCGTCACATTTTAAAATATTAATACTATCGTATGGAACTGATGGATTGTAACTTAAAGTTATCTATAACAACACTATTATAAATAGGGCTATGACAACAGCATATTTTTTCCTTGTTTTAACTCTCAGGTACATATTGATATCTTATGTTTTATGTAGAGTGATGTGGTTCTTGGTTGATTGTGTCGGATATATACCCGAGAGTCAAAACAACGAAAAGAATATTCTGTTGTCATAGCCCTAATTATGAATAATGGATGGAGTTTTAAATCATAAGGTTGGTGAAAAAATGTCGTTTTTTTATCAGATACATATACGGTAAAAAAGAAAAAAAAAAGAAAAAAAGAAAAAGAAACAACAACAAAAAAAAAGAAACAACATTAATTTTGCACCAATCTAATGCTAAAGTTAAACTACACAATCCAAATTTTTCGATGCCATGATGGCTATAATTGTGGTCATATATTTCAATTGATTCTGAATGCTGATAATCCCCGTTTTCTATTTAACAATTTAAGATTTGTTTCTATCATTCTCTCGCGAAATCTCCTTTTGTAATTGCGGATTTTCTGGCGGAAAGTCGCCTTAAGCAAGTACTAAATCTGAGATGTGTGGAATTTAAGTGGTATTTTTAGGAATTTAGAATACATACAAATAAAAAAGTATTTGAGGGATTTTCACGGATTTCAGCATGACACGTAAGCATGTTTATATATATATATATATATATATATATATATATATATATATATATATTACTTAAAATGCATTTATTTGAAATCCCATTATAACTGCACAAACACCTACCATTGTAAACATAACTATATTTGAAATTTCCAATCAGCAAAGTATCTACAGCCAGGCAATACTGAATGAATACCACAAGTTTAGAATAAAACTGAATATATTTTTATATTGTTTTGTCATTTTGTATTTGTTTATTCCGCTACAATATAAATACGACAGTATCACCCGATCGAATGTATACATTTGATCATTTTTTTTTTAAACTTATTCCGCGGGGGACAAAAATACAAAGGAATAACAAGTCACTCCCTTGAAATAAAACTAGTTGGCTTATTTAACGGTTTTGTTTTACGGTATATCGATTCTTTTCATGTTATTTAATGCTAAATCCTCAAATACTTATTCATGGTGTATGGTTATTTTGTTTTACGGCATTTAAACCCTTTTTTAGTTATTTAATATCAGTATCTTCAGATAGCCTGATCTGATAGCACCAGGAAAATAAGACTGAAAAACATGTTATTTATTGGAATAATACACCAGCTGGTTGGTTGGTTGTTTTTGTTTTACGGCATATCAACCCTTTTCAGGTTATTTAATGCCGAATCCAGTGATTTTGAAGAAATTTTTTTTAATAGAATATATTTGTTTTTTTGCAAGTCAGTTTCTATTTAACCCATAGTTGGGACCCTAACAGGTACTACCACTCCGGATCAGAGTGGACCTGGGAGCAATGGCAATTAAAGGGTGGTTCCACACTCACCAGAGCCCGCAAGCTGGAGCCTCACCATCGGATATAGTTTAAGGTCATATCCAGGACCAACCAGCAGGTAGTTGTTATGTTAACTAGTATGGATTTCGAGTTAAGGTTTCGTTAATTACATGTCGGGACAACCTAGCGGCAAACGGAAACAAATCTAGTACACCCAGCGTGAGTGAGGCGAGATAAGCAAGAATCATTTCCCTCGAAGCAAGTGTCTATATTATTACATAAGAAATTGGGTCATGAGTTCGAGACAGCGTGTACAGATAGTTGGAGGCAAGGAAGTGGTCAAATTAGACGTGCCGACAATGTTGAAATTTGAAAGACTATTTCCTCGAGATCTGTCCGTTCGTCGACCAGTTTTAAGGCTAAGCAAGAAAATTAGATAAGGAATAGATTTTAGACTTTCTTTTAGAAGATATTAATTTTAGCCGCTTTTGGTCTCTCCCCCATGTTAACGAACTTCTCTCTCCAATAAAACCTTTAAAACCGACAAGTCTTCATTGTGCTTCTATGCATGCGTTTTATTCGCCTGAGTTTAACATACGATCAACAATCACTAGACGATGTAACGATACATTTTTTTTTACCTGGAAGTCACCACTTATCAAGGCTCGGCCAATTGAGGATAATGATTATTGAATGTAAATATTGAATGTTGTAATCATTAATGGTGTAAATTAAGTAGAATTTGATTATTTATAGGAACGCCTCAACAAGAACTTATTTACATTGGATCTGAAGACTATGTTGTATTCAACCAGGAAGCAGGCCAGCGGAACAGTGTTTTGCAGGCGGTGAGTTCAAGGAAAATAGCTTTGTTTATAGAATCTGCGTTTAGGTTTAGGCACAGTTAGAAAGTGGAGGAAATCATAAATAGCTAGTCGAGTGTTTTTTGTGAAAGTTTGGCTAGGAGGAATCAGATTGGAGTTCAGTCGAGCTTTTGCCATGAAAATAATGATAGAGCAGAGACAGACTCGTAAGGTCTCTTCTGTGGCGAAGAGGTTGCAGCAAGGAAAAAGTATGTTTAGTTACATCATTAAATCAAAGACATTTCCATTAATACGCATTTTATTTGTAGGTCACTCATGAGAGAGGAGACCCTCTCCCTGGAAACATTCTGTGATAATTTTAACTATTTTGCTTTTAATCCCTTCCCAACACACGTGAACCAATGAGAGCTTTCGATATTTTCATCACCCACACCTATCTAACAATAGTAAAGCCAGTGAAATAATGAAAAGCAATATAGTTCTCGCTAAAGTCAACCCCTCCATCACCGTGGCAGAGACGGTGGCAACGTGATAGTGTTAGAGCTACCAGGACTCATGTGAAAATCTAGGAGTTGTTCTCAAGATCCGTCATTCTCTGGTCATCTCTGCTTCTGAATCTGGCAAGTGAAGACGTGACAATCACAAAATTTTAAATCAACGGGTTACAGTAACAACGTTGTTTTTTTGTTTTTTTTTGCGTTATTTTTTGTCTGTTCAAAGTCAAGGCTTTTCTTGATTTCGTATGCAGCTCCCGACCTTTATTCTTCCAGCTATTAGGAGGTAAAGACCCCCAATCTTGCCAATTAACGAATAGTGACCAATGAGAATGCCTTCCTGCAGACTAGATATTCCTTAGGTACGATCGCCATGGACTCTCTGCATAAGTCCGACACGCCTAACAAACAAACCAGCACACCAACAAACCAACAAAACAAACCAAACAAACCACCCAACCAACCAACCAAACAAACCACCCACCCAAACAAACAAACAAACAAACAAACCACCCAAACAAACAAACAAACAAACAAACCACCCAAACAAACAACCCAAACAAATAAAACACCCAACCAACCAAACAAACAAACCACCCAACCAAAAAAAACAAACAAACCACCCAACCAAAAAAAAAAACAAACCACCCAACCAAAAAAAAAAAACCACCCAACCAAAAAAAAACAAACCACCCAACCAAACAAACAAACCAACCAACCAACCAACCAAACCACCCAAACAAACAAACCAAACAAACAAACAAACAACCAAACCAAACAAACAAACAAACAAATCACCCAACCAACCAAACAAAACCACCCAACCAAACAAACAAAACCACCCAACCAAACAAACAAAACCACCCAACCAAACAAACAAACAAAACCACCCAACCAAACAAACGAAAGAATCAACACCACAGTCCACACGTAGATAATCAAGAGAAAGATATTAAGACAACGATAACGAATATTGAACAACATCCCGTTTCAAAAGTATTTTTGAAACACTTATTTAACGATTTTCCTCTTGACTAATCACATTGGACTAAAATCATAGTTTAAAATACTGTCAATGGTTTCAATTTATTTAAATGTTCAAAACAGTAAAAAGAAAAAAATCCCCACATGAAAACTTCTTTTTATTTAAACAATCAATTCGTGATTGCTATTTATTGTGATTGAAATGAAATCCGTAATTCTTAAACGAGTTAGAAATTATTGATTGTCCCGGATTTCTATAAAGATACTGCAAATCACTCGATTTTATTCACAAAGCAATTTTGAAAACAATATGGCGATGATAACTTCCGGTTCAAAACGTCGCAACAATAGACGAGCTACTATTTTGACAAAAAAGATTTCTATCAATACGCGCTTCCACAAAAGCATACAGAGTGACCCATCTGTACATCCCGATGTTGTTTCTTGGCCTCACACAAAATAATGGTAACTGTCTACCCGGTTTCGAGTGTGACCACCCTTCAGAGATTTTTAAGAGCTTGTATTCTCATGTGTCAAGGACAGAATGCATGCATGCAGCAGCCTTGTCGTTTCAACAGTATCGACGACCACGCATCTCCAAATCGTAGAGCCATGGTAATCTCGGGAAGATAAGTAAAGACGAGTAGTTTCCCATAGCTTCCCGTCTTAGGTGTATCTCTACTCGTGAGTTAAACGCGCCCCCAGATACCAACTTGGAAATTTCTACAACTTGACGCGGTACACACAGCGCCTAGCCTTTCCAAATGGTTATCCATCAGCTACTGGCCAGGATAATCATTGCTTAACTTCCGTGATCTGGCGGGACCCAGTGTATCAATGTGATTCTGCAGTATAAGGACCGAATACACGGGGGGATGGGGAAGAAACGGAAACTCCGAAAGGTACCTGTTCGTGACTTTCTTTGGATTGAGCTTGCACAATATACAATCCACATTTTGAGTGTGAGGTACGGAGGGTCCAGTGGCACATCGAATGAAACGATTGGTTCATGCCAGATTCTCAGAATTTTAATCAAAGTACCTTCTTTTGATTAGGTTGCCTTCACACAGCACAGAAGTCTTGTCGGGCCAGTGAGCTCTGAACTGGTAACAGTAATAGTTCAGTTATGGTTTATGTAAGAGTTTTCTCTCTCTTAAATCGACTGCCTTTACCACGACTAAGGAGCCCCATCCACTCCACAACAGAATAGTCAAATATGAAAGATACAATTTATCCGATATACCAAACTAGAACAATACCCGGCTCAGGATAAGTAAAAGTTATTCTTCACACAGAACAATATTGCACCACTTTCAGAATGATTAAAATCAAGATGTAACGATACCAAAATATACGTGGAACCCCAATTCAAATTTGACAAACATGATTTGAAGTTTTAGAAAAATGTTTAAAATTCGAGGATTAAACTTAATTTCAGTTTCTTAAAGCCGTTTAAATAAATTTTGCTTAAACAATGTGGCTCAAATTGAATACAAATCTGATATTTGGCATTTCAAAAGAGGAGATTGTACCAATTTTATAACCCTGAAAATACAAATATACTGAAGTTTTGCAAATGTTTATTAATTCGTGTCTAATATCTATTGTCATGTATACACCTTTATGAAGATTAAAATCAATATATGATACTAAACCTTATGTCTAGAATCCTTATTCAAAGTTTGATTGAAATCTATTGCACGACTTTGATTCTATGATTTTTTTTTTAAATTTAAGGCTTAGTCGGTTAAACCCCAAAATTCAGTTCCCAAGGTTGACGCTGGAAGTGGATTTGGTTTAGCTAAATATGGAACGGAAGTCACTAAGCATGAAACGAAATACTAAACCACATGGAAACTTGTTCTATCATGAAACAAAATAGTAAACATTTTTTTTTAAATTTCTGTATATATATATATATATATATATATATATAAGATATTCATATAAAAATATTTCATTTAAAAAGCAAAATTAAAAATGTCAGTTTAGATTTCTCTCTATATTTTTTTTAATATTTAAAATATTTACATGAAAATAATTAAACCATTTAAAAAAAAATTTTATAAGCAAATTTTTCTTTGATATATTTTCAAAATTCTTAGATAGTACTAGCCTGGGTGCCCGGCATTTCCCGGGTGTTTGGAGGTGTGTGTTGAGCAAAAATTATAGTATTAGGCAGGCAGGTTCGAACTCTTATCCTTAGTCTTTACGGTTGCGTCCATCGCCAAACCGGAAGTGGCGAAGGTTTAAATTAAGGCTAGTCAATCGAAAAGAGGGGATGACTTTCGAAAATGTGAAAAAAGCGACCCCTCCCTGTAGAAAAGTGCCCAGTCGACAGTGAAGGAATTAATGTTTTTGGCCAATTTTTCGATATTTGTCGTCCAAGGGGGGAGGCTTCAAAACGATACCGATCCCGTGAAAATCTGTCGCCTCTGTCGAAAGTTTTAGGCAGACATACATACATACATACATTTAAACAGATGGGTGAGATTTTATATTATAGAAGATGTCTTTCACAAGTTTTATCACATAATTTTACCAAGAATAAGATATCAATATAACTCGTTTTTTTGTTTCGTGATAACAAACGTGTTAAAACAAACGTTAAAACAAACAAAAAATATTTATGGCAATGTAAAAGATAAAGGTTTATTATTTTTTATTGCTTCATAATAGCACAAGAAGCGTTAAAACTAACCTATATTTTAGCTAAACCGTGTCACTTTCAGCGTCTTCTTTGTGGACTGTATTTTTTGGATTTAATCGCTTAGTCTCAATAAAGAGGTCTAAAAAACTGAAAGTCAGGGAGTCTTGTTAATTGGGATCTAGTTATTATGGATCTTATCCGATGCTGACCTGAATTTGAATTTTTATACGAGAAGTTGCACACTTATGCCCTCTGAAAACTCTTCGTATACTACAAAAAGAAACCAACATTTGGGTTGGTTGTTTTTGTTTTACGGCATATCAACCCTTTTCGGGTTATTTAATGCCGAATCCAAAGATTTTGAAGAAAATTTTTTTAATAGAATATATTTGTTGTTTTCACGTCGGTTTCTATTCAACCCATAGTTGGGACCCAAACAGGTACTACCACTCCGGGTCAGAGTGGACCTGGGAGCAATGGTAATTAAAGGGTGGCTCCACACTCCCCAAAGCCCACAAGCTGGGGCCTCACCACTGGATATAGTTTAAGGTCATATCCAGGACCCCCATTGAGGGACTTTTACCCTCTGCAGGGGGGAGGGGCAGTCGGCGTATTCTAATGCCCCACCGACAGGGCCCCAACATTTGGGGAATATTTATTAATTGATGTCAAATACTTATTTAAATTTCGCAAAAACGAAGGTATGTGAATTATCACGAAAGTGTTTCCTCCACCTTTGCATAGAACTAAAAATGATACGACCCGTTGTATAATGGGACCCTACAATGACGAGCGAGCAGAAATTAGCTAGTAGATATTAGAAAATATATTGGATTATGTACATAAGTTTTAACTAAATGGCCGCTAAGGAGAGATACCTGGCGTTGACAGGTATTGGTTAAAAGATACCGTTAAAATATTTACGACTGAAGACAGCTATAGTGCTGGACCGCTATTAGTGGGAACGAGAGGTAACGAGATCACGTTTGAAGTGAGCTTTGAAAAGGAGTTTTTAAAGTTTGTTCTTGGAAGCGAGAAAACACGTGTTTTAAGATATAAGCACTGAATTGCAAGACACCCCGACTCCACGATGAAAGACTAGCGAATAGAACTTGACGTGTTTCCTAACAAATGTGTTAGAGTCCGAAAAACTCAACTGTATATATATATATATATATACATATATATATATATATATATATATATATATATATATATATATATATATATATATATATATATATATAAAATAAAACAAAGAAACAAAAACAAAGACACAAAAACACACAGAAGACTCTGCGTTTACATTATCGTATGCATGAAAACATTTCTCTGCAGAGAAGAATGAAGAGACAACGGTGATAGAGCGAGTCAGTACAGTGAGAAGTGGTCCTAAAAAGTATGCACTTTAATGACTATGAAGTAAATTAAAGTCAAAAAGGGTTATCCGTCAGCATTTATAACTACTTTTACTTATATATAAAAGGCACTTTGTTTATATGTGTGTGCGTGAGTTCGTTTTTACGGATCCAAAACGGTTATCCCGATTAAAGAAACCCACACAACTGTACTTTATGTGCCTGGGAGTGTTCTTAAATAGGGGTTTATCGGAATACATCCAATGTTTCAAAAATCGATAATTAAAAAAGAAGGAACAGTCCAATGTTAACCAAAACATCACAAGTGCATTTGAGAAGTTTTATAACCACATAAGCAGGAGTGGCCGGCGTATAAAATCAAAAGTAAGTTCTTTGATAAGACAGGTGCGTTTCTTTTTTTTTTACGCTTTTCGATTAATCCATACTATTTACTCTGACAACAAAAAGGCTGGGGACCTCGTTTTAAATGGATCTTGTTAGATTATCTTTTTATTATCTATATGTATCCTTCGAAAGAACGTAGAAAAAGTCATTTCACTAGATTGCGAAGTCAATTTTGTACTTTCTCAAGACAAGCAAGAAATAATCGGCACATCCCATGATGTGAGTTTAGGGAATAAAAAAAAAAAAAAAAAAAAAAAAAAATCAGCCATGACGTGGTCAGATTGCACGTACAACACTCACACACACATGAATGACGTCTCCCACAGCGTATTAAACTATTGGTGCTTGTGCAAATGCATTTAAAGTAAAAAAAAAAATTTACCAGTCATGTCGAAATTAGTATACATTTAAGAAAATTACGGAAAATGATCGAATAAGAAAATAATTACAAGTAAAAATAGGATTTATCGAATTTTATGTTTTAATGTAGAGGAGTTGTGCGACCAATTTCTGTATGAGAAACTGGCTTATCTCCCTTGTGTAACGTGGTCGTTACATTTTAACTCCAACTCGACGTTGTATATGAAAATCTCGCAAAGAAACAAAGGAAAGATATATGATACGAGGTTTTTTGCAGTACCGATCGTTTTCACACCAAGCCGCCTGACACGAATTTTCCAAACCAGCGAAACTTATAGTCGTCCGAAAATCTTGTAAAAGTTTGGAAGATATACGAGTCCATCTTGTTTTAAATGTTGCCGTCTTTCCACCATGCGATTAAAAAAACAACAAAATACCCTGCAGTGTCGACACATGCTTTTTACGTGTTTTTTCTTCTTGACTTTTCTTTTCCTTCGATCCGCTGTGACGTCACCTGTGCCATGGCTTGAACATTTGTATAGGTATTAGTGGCTTTGTGACATTTGCTTTCCTTGAAATCAGCTATTGAAACAAGTGAAGCGTGCATGGTCCCCCGTGATTGCACAGTGAACGAGGCATAAAAAAATGACTAAGTTCAGCATTTGCCCCCCCCCTCATTCAGCTTCAAAAGGGGACGTTAAATCCAGGTGAAAATGAATAACGGTGCAGTTTTAGGTCTTAACATATGTAAATTTGAGTTCTGCATCATGCAAAAAAGAAATGACCAAGTCCATCATCCGCCCCCCCCCATTTAGCCTCAAAAGTCCCCAAGGCCTTCACCTATTTAGATTTGAGTTCCGCACCATGCAAAACTGCTAAATACATAGGAAATTTGACAAATATAGTAAAATAGTCCCAAAAATGGAGTGTTTTTATTAGCCTTAAATGAGTTCCTGGGACATACCCAAGAGATCGCAAAGTACAAACAAAATTATATAGAAATCAGTTACAACTTTTCAGAAAGTTTTATAAAAATTCAAGGCGCACAAAAGCGTCAATTTTAACCATTTTAATCCGAAACGCACTCCTGGGGGCGGGGGGCAACCGGAGTTTTCCCGGAACTTTTTTTTTTTGCTCATCATGTTTAATGTTTGTGCAAAATTTCCAAGGCGTAGTTATTGAGAAAAATGCGGGCAGACGAACGGACAAGGGTGAATTTACAGGTCCACCCTCCTTTTGTCGGGGGGGACCAAAAATGGCCGCTAGTCTCTAAGAATTTTTCGGAAAAATAAATCTAGCACATCTATTGGATCATTTTTCGTAATTTTGAAATCAATACTAACTTCGACATGACACGTAAGTACGCGATAGTGTTTATTATTATTATTCTTTTATTTTAGGTGAAACTACTATAGTGTGTCATGGCGAAATTAGTTTAAATTGCAAAAAATTACGAAAATTGATCCAGTAAAAAAATAAGTAAAAACAGAATTTTTTGAAGTTGCGATTTTCACAGTAAATTAACCCTGTCAAAGATTGAAATCAGGGGGAGACAACTGCATTCTATCGTTTATGTTGCTTTACACAGAATCCAATGACACCATCTTTCAGGTCGGCCATCTTGCTTTTCCTCGATCTACTGCACGCTTTTTTTTTCCGAAAATCCTCTCTAACACATCCATTTTTAATAATTTTTAGAGTTTATACTAATTTTGACATCGCACTTAAGTACGTAATGTGTTTTCTCTGAAATACCTTTGAAAATACACGATTGGATCGGACGACACACTATAGTATAGTTGTGTGTGTGTGTGTGTGTGTTTTTTTTTTTTTTACCTGAATTGCATTTGTTCAAAAACCGAGTATACTGCACAAGCACCAAACTAAATGACGTCACATGAAAAGTATTCGGTAGAAACGAACGATTAAGAAGTTGACCTCGAATAAACCTTTTTTTTTTTTTTAACCCAGTCCTAATGTGTATATTATCCCGTCAGACCACTTTAGCGGGTCATTAGCATCTGAATAGGGAAACCAAGCGTCTTAAATACAGCATAAAACTCAGACCTGTTCCATTTCTTTTATAATCAACTTTTCTACTGTGTATCTTTCTCCCCCTCTTTTATGATTTATAGGGTCACGATAAAGACTATTACATTTCGGAAGAATTACAACTCATTTATGAGAGCGGCTCACTTCACAAGATGTACAGTTCATGTATCAAAAAAAATATATATAATATAAAGCTGAACGTGTGTGTCTGGTCACGAATAGGCTCCTATATGGTTGACTATTTAAAAAAACTGATTGCATATAATGATAGACGAGGTATCGAGACACAGGAATGAGTATGTTTGATCTGGCAGAACGGTGGTTCATTAAAATTGTGGGGTCTGCGTTCTTGCCTGGTCCACAAAGTATGGAAATAAAAAATAAAAAAATAAAAAACGTTTACGAGTGTTTTTGATATAGATGTACATAAGAATACTTTGATAATGTTTTAACTTAAATAGGGATAGTATAATAAAATTGCGGGGTCTTCGTCCGCGCCTGGCCTCCATAGGATGGAAATAGGCACAAACTTTAATAAAGACTTTTCATATCTATCTGCGTAAGTATACTTTGATAATTATGTTTCAGTTTGAAGAAATATGGTATAATAAAATTATGGGGGGTTCGTTCGCACCTGACCTCCATAGAATGGAAATGTGTCACAAAGTTTAAGTTTTTTTTTTTAATATAGATCCATAGAATATTGTGATAAGTGTTTAAGTGTGAACAGGTATGGTATAATAAATTATGGGGTTTATCTATTTTATTTTTACTTTCATCATATTTTGCTTTGGTTTTGATACCCCGAAATTCGAAGCTATCTCTTTACAACCCTTCCTTTTCATAAATCAGAGTCCATTTTCTGTAGGCTGTTTTTGAACAAAGTCAACGACGGGTACCTTTGCTAGTACATTATATATATATATATATATATATATATATATATATATATATATATATATATATAGAGAGAGAGAGAGAGAGAGAGAGAGATTCTTTTTGTCCGTCTGTCTGTCTTTCTTTCAGTTCGCTCCACTTTTAACTCTGCGTTAGTCCCATAGGGTGTTTTGCTTACGTGCTCATAATTCCTAGTTGGCAACTTATTACTTTCCCTCTCTCCTAGTACTCTCCGGACTCACTGGACACGTGAAATGCGTTTTCCTTGGAGGTAGACATCGCTTTGTCCTACTGAAGTGTCTAGTCACTCCAGCTGACTAACGTAGGTATGATTTTATGATTTCTATATTTTCGTATTTTCCCAGGGAATGAAAATTTGTAGATATAAGCGTATATTATGTATCATTAGATTACTCTGCAATATTTAATATGGAATTAATATTTTGGTAGTTTCTTTATAAGTTTTGATGGGATTATTTTATTTACAATTTCAACCTTGTAACTATGAGCTTAGCTAATGTAATATCTTAATTTTTCATTAGTTTTATAATTTATTTTATTGTATTATTTCATATTAATATCAACAAGATACAAGTGATTCAAACTGTTCAACAGGAAGTGTAGATATGTCATGAACCAGCAGGATAACTTTTTTACAAAATAGAAACACTATATTTTTGTATTGGGGTGTATAAACATGGGACTAACCATGTATGGAACACCCAGGTGATTAACACAGGGTTAAAAACGAACTAAGTATTATAGTAACCATTCTATGCAGAGTTAGGGATTTATATGGATTAGAAACAACGATTGCGGAGTGGAACGATGAAATTGTCTCCTTAGAAAAGACGAAAGGATTCCATTTCCGTTTGATGAAAATGGGGTTTCTTTATTGCAGACCATCTCCAAGTTGACCAGTAGTGAACAAATCCCAAGAGCAATGGGGGGCCTTCTATCATGTCTGAAAGTGACACAATGTTTAACGAGCGAGATCGGAGATGCACCGCTGTACAACTCATGCTCTCTACCGATCCAAATTATGAAATAGGATCATTGCCAGCAGCCTCAAAACACAACTACGAACGGTTCAACGCTTGAAGGCATAACTCAACGAAGTTTTCGGCCACAGTTATCGTCTTTGGTGTGGTTTCAAGTGAGGGCCACATCATGATACCTCATATCTTCGAAGTCGGCTTGAAAGTCAACACCAAAGTGTACCTGGATGTGTTGAAGATGGTAACCCCTAATGCAATTAGGTAGCCGCTGGCAGACCACGGGTGTGGCAGCAGGACTCAGCGCCGGCCTACAAGTTCAAAGAGACCCAGGCTTGGCTTCAGAATGAGTGATACGACTGTACCCTTTTCTTACTAACCCCCTCCTCCCTTGATCTGAACCGGCTTCGTTTGGTTATGCGCCGAGAACATCACCAACCACCAACATAACCTCCCACAACACCAAAGCCAGCCTGATCGCCGCCATCCGCCGAGCTCCCGTCGGCGCTTATGGAAAAGGTATGTTCCCAGTTACAGCCTTGTATCGAGGCGATAATCGAGGCTGAAGGCGGCTACTTTGAATAGATGTCAGCTCTACTACATAATCAAATTACCTGAATTGTTTTTTTTTTTTTTTCAATAAAAGTTTTAAAATAAAGCTGTAGTGTTGTTTTCTTTAGGGCGACAACTTTATCGTTCCACTGTCTTTTTTAGCCTTTTTTTTCCCCCGGAAACTTATTGCGCCTAACTGGCTGAAATGTTGCATGGACGTATTCTATAAATTACAGTGAACGATGGACGGATACTGTAATACTTAGTTCCCTGTACTTTAAAACCGAATTGCATCTTTTTGGATACTATAGAGTCACCGTTATAAAGGCTCGGAAGCCACTCAAGGATAAGGGTTAATTAGCATCACATGAGAAAACAGCATGATGATGGTTGAAATTGGAATACGGCATTAAAAATAAATAACGAAATACAGTACAGTATATGAGACACCCGTATATAATGAAATGACATGAACAAACACCGTAAGGCGAGGCAAATACCGTAACTAGGGACCGGAAAAAAACATTGTAACCCGGAAAAAACCCAAAAAAAACACAAAAAACACAAAAAACGTATTCTAGGGCCACCGTATTCCAAGGTTCTACTGTATTTGTAGCTGGTTTTGAACCTTGTCAAGACAGGAAAGGGTGCTCTGAGCAGCTCCTCCCCAGATGTGACAACAGTACTCCATCTTAGGACATGTTTGGCTCTTCTACTGGTAGAGGATTTAAGCCAATAGCGAGATATTCTGGAACGGGAGAATGATCTAACCATTTCACCTGCAACAATCGCAACGGATACGGTATAAGTCTTCCATTAGTAAAGGCGAGACCCCCCAAAAGAAGGTTGTCAAAACATAGGTGCTTCAAGCAGATGGCGCTTCGACGGGAACAGTTATCCTCTATACTTCTTTATTTTTCTTTTTGTGTGCGTGTTGATATTCATATAAAAACCCCTTTTCTATTTATTTTAAAAAAATACAACTTTGTTATATATGGGTTGTGGAATTGCATTCATCCGCAAAAGATCTAGTTAATTTGCATATTCTTTTAAACATTCATTTTAATTCCCTATTAGTTTTTTTCGGTTTTCTTATGGGATGATCATCTTTAGTTAACTATTATGTGTAATTATATTCATGCAGATATTCTATATTTATAGTTGCGTAATATCTGCGTAAAAAGGTTATAGCAAACAAACCTCTTTCTCTCTCTCTCTCTCTATATATATATATATATATGCGTATATATTTGTTTAAAAAATTTAGCCTACCAAACTCCGGCCAGTTTTTGGTCTACGGACATGAAACTTCATATATAGGGTATTCAAACCCATGCGAAACTTTATATTTGGGGAAAATCGGTACAAAAGTGTGAAAAAAAAAGAAGAAATTTTCCAGGTGAAGGTCGAACGACGGCATTAAGAATATGCCTGCATAACGTAGCAGCTATTTATTCACGTTTTTATTTTTAGCCTTGAAGCTAACATGTCTTCATAAGTCAGGCATTAATGTCAAAGGAAAAAAAAATAAATCGTAAGCTAAATGTTTGGGTTTCGATTCTCTGCAGTGGCCCACGAGCGATTAAAAAAAAAACAAAAAAACAAACAAACTTTAAAATCATTACTATATATTGGGTCCAATATAATATAAATACGAAATCTACATTAATAATCATGTTTAGCATATTTTACGACCTGGTAATGCCGGGCAGCCTGCTAGTATTCTATATATGAACAGATGACGGTGGCCACTTCTGTTTAAAATGATTTCATCTTTGATCTGGGAGGTGACGGTGGTTCAGTGTTTAACGACACGAATTGACTACCTAGCTGTCCAAAGTTCAAATCCAGTTCGTTCAACAAAACCCACTTTCACTCATAATGTTGGCAAACTTCACGTGGTTTCTCCCGTAAGTACCTGATGTGTTTCTAGAAAGAATTTAAACTAGAAAAATATTTGGGAGACCAATGCCAACAATAAAATCTTCGGATGCAAATGATGAAGATGATCTTTGATCTGGTAATAATTTGATGTTCTTCTTTCGCATCGTTTGCAAAGGAAGTCTGACGATGATCTGGAAATCAAACTCCATAATATAATTTAGAATACAATACGGAAATCTGTCTAGAAAAATCTATATAAAGAAAACAGTAGATGTATATGTGTGTGTAAATATTTAACCGATAAACTCTTAAACTACTGGTCACACAATACTGAAATCAACAGGAAGTAGTAATTATTAGGGCTATGACAACAGCATATTCTTTTCATTGTTTTGACTCTCGAGTATATATCCCTTGAGACCTTATATTCTTTTATATGGAGTGATGTGGTTCTCGGTTGATTAACTGTGTCTGATATATACTCGAAAGTCAAAACAACGAAAAGAATATGCTGTTGTCATAGCCCTAGTAATTATACACCAAGGATGGTTTATAACAAATAAAATCTTTGTTTGGCTGGTTGAATAATGCATACATATCAGCAAGTTGAAAATGTTCATTTCAACTTGCCGACATATTTCTATTACTTGTGCGCATGTGCAAATTCAAAAGGTATAGTGTAATTTTAAATCTTTCTTATATATCTCGCGACAGTCCAAATGGTAGGAAACGCAACTGGAGCGCTAAATCTTTTGGCTTCGATTCTAGCTAATGACACCCCAAGTCACTTAAAAAATTGAAATAATCACTATTTATTAGGTACAATATAATATGCAATAGAGAATTGGTTCTGCAATGATACGAAATAAGCATGAATTAAAATATATTTAAGCCTATGTTACAACCGGTTAAGGCCGGGCGTCTCATGCTAGTCTTCTTCTTCTTAATAAGAATAATAATAATAATAATAATAATAATAATAATAATAATAATAATAATAATAATAAAATAAAATAAACAAATACTTCACTGTTTTCCTTACGATTTGAAATGCTGTCTACATAATTAAAGAGAATATAGGTTGTTTTTTTATTTGTTGTCTTTTTACGGCATATCAACCCTTTTCAGGTTATTTAATGCCGAATTCCGTGATTTTGAAGATTTTTTTTGAATAGAATATGTTTTTTTTTTTCCAAGTCGGCTTCTATTCAACCCATAGTTGGGACCCTAACAGGTACTACAGAGTGGACCTGGGAGCAATGGTAATTAAAGAGTGGCTCCACACTTCCCAAAGCCCGCAAGCTGGGGTCTCACCATCGGATATAGTTTAAGGTCATATCCAGGACCTAGAGATTAGAAGTACATTTTTTTTTACTTGGGAGTCACCACTTATCAAAGCCCAAAGGCTACTCGAGGATAAGGGTTAATGGATGTAAAGTGGTAGTATAGTAATCGTTAATGGTGTAAATTGGGTAGAATTTGATTATTTATGGGGACGGCTTAACAAGAACTTGTTTACATTGGACTTGAAGGCTACCATGTTGTATTCAACCGAGAAGCAGGCCAGTGGAATAGTGTTCCACAGGCAGGCAGTTCTGGGAAAGAAGCTTTGTTCATGGAATCTGCGTTTAGATTTAGGCATAGATAGAGAGTGGGTGAAATTATGATTGTAGCTAATCGAGAAATGTTTTGAGAAAATTTGGCAAGGGGGAGTATAGATTGGAGTTCAGTCGAGCACATATCAGTATGTGACGTCACGGACAGGAAGTCAGCAATAAGATGTGGCGAAGATAGAAAAGCTGTTTTTGTTTTTTGAGCCAATTTGTTCGGATGAAGTTCATTAGGCTAACAAGCGTAATGTGAATAGAAAGTTGCTGCTCAATTGATACGGGTAGAGAAACAGTCGACGAAATGGACCACGAAAAAAACGTAGTGAACAAAGAACGCACTCACACAATCAAATGCATAACAGTGACCTTGTCTGCGTGTATGAGAAGCAATCTATCAAACTACTATTAATGTTTGGTATACAAACTTGAAACTTGATATTCAGAGGTCCGATTTTTTAGCCAGTAAAAATAGCTGCTAAATGCCAAATTAATAAAATTGGAACTTAGAAGGCATAAATCGACTTAATTCTCATCTACGCATACATCCAATGTAACAGAACAGTTGGAAATGACTTATATACCGTATATTACGACTATGTAATCCCTACAACCGCCTACCTTGAAAATGCTGCTGTGAAACCTGACATAGTTATATGGAATAAGTCAGAGAGAGTTGCTACCTTGTTTGAAGTGAGTGTTCCTAATGATGGAGGTCTGAACAGAGCTGAAAGAGAGAAACAGACCAAATATCAAGGTCTCATGTATGATATGAAAAGAAACTGGAATCTTAGGGAGATATCAATCATACCAGTTATTATACGTGCCACAGGGCTTATGAAGAAGATTGGTTGGTTGGTTGTTTTTGTTTTACGGCATATCAACCCTTTTCGGGTTATTTAATGCCGAATCCAAAGATTTAAGAATTTTTTTTTTAATAGAATATATTTGTTGTTTTCACGTCGGTTTCTATTTAACCCATAGTTGGGACTCTAACAGGTACTACCACTCCGGGTCAGAGTGGACCTGGGAGCAATGGTAATTAAAGGGTGGCTCCACACTCCCCAAAGCCCACAAGCTGGGGCCTCACCACTGGATATAGTTTAAGGTCATATCCAGGACCCCCCATTGAGGGACTTTTACCCTCTGCAGGGGGGTAGTCGGCGTATTCTAATGCCCCACCGACAGGGCTTTATGAAGAAGAACCTGAAGTCCTACCTAATTAATATTCCTGGTGAACCAAATGCAAAAGAGATCCAGACAATTGCACTTAAGGGAACAATGAAGATACTAAAAAGAGCTCTCGGTTGGTTTCAATAAAAATCAGGACAATATTGGGAGCTGGTTTGGCTGCCCCATATCCAGCGTTACAATCTTCAAAGGAAGAAATAATAAAAAAATACATTTATACATTAATGTCTTAATTTTAAAAGTTTTGATATACAGCTGTAGCTCAGATGGTAACGAATAACGCTGGAGGGGTAGAGGTTTCAGTTCGATTCTAGCTGATGGGACCCAAGTCATTTTTTAACTTTTGGAATCACTACTATATATTAAGTACAATGTTATAGTATTGGCTTTATAATAATAAAATTTGTGAAATTCGCATAAATTGAAATATCATCTAAGCTAGTATGCTACCCCCCCAAAAAAAACAAACAAACACATAAACAAAAAAGTAGACAAACAAAAGAAAAAACAAAGACTGTGGTCATAATTGAGCCATTGTAACTCTGAGCGGTGTTTTCTTTTTATTTCTAACTTTATGGGAGAACAACGGCGGAAAACGACATTCCACGAGACGTAAACAAGTACAAATAGATGTAAAGCTCTCCTGTTTAAGAGTCACGTTTTGTTTTCTTAATCGCGTAACACAATATTTGCAGCGAGAGATTTTGTTATCAACAAGGCGGGAAAGGATAATCATGATCACCGCGTTTTTCTTTCTTTTTGATGGACGAATAAATAAGTTTACCGTAAATAGAGATCAAGAAAATGCAACAACGCTCCAAATAGAGTTGCGCAGAAATGTCTGGTAAAACACTTCACCACAAGAATCTGAATTCATCCGGAGTTTTTTTTTTTTTTTTTAATCCGTTTAGTTCTTAACTTTATTTCACATCTAAACAGGACACATTGCTACAGAGATGTAAGATATTCCGAGTGATGAGTTTTTCAGCCAGACGTTTGTTCACATTACATTTAAATTTCTGCATGTTGATACAGTCAGGGAAACCAATTCCAAAAACAAACGATCCATATATCGTTAATTCATTACCCAGACAGCATCAGCAGTATAGCGTAATGGTGAGAAGCCTTGACTGTCATTTGGGCGGTCGGGTTTCAATCCTGGCTTGAGGCAGTTGCCTGTCTAGTCGCACTGATGAGCTGTGAAACAGCGAAACAGTACTGTATATGGATGACTATAAATATATATTATATACATATACACACACTAGCAGAGAGACCCGACGTTGTCCAGGATTGAATGATGACCAACGAACGTTTTACATCCCCATATTTTCACTTGCCGGTCACCACTTATCAAGACTCGAAGGCCACTCGAGGATAAGGGTTAATGAATGTAAGGTGGTAGTGAAGTAATCTTTAATGATATAAATTGAGTGGAATTTGATTATTTATGAGGACGACTTTACAGGAACTTGTTTACATTAGATTTGAAGGCTACCATGTTGTAGTTAGCCGGGAAGTATACCAGTGGAATAGTGTTCCAAAGGCAGACAGTTCTGGGAAAGAAGCTCTGTTCATAAAATTTGCGATTACTTTTAGGCACAGAGAGTCGCGAAAATCATATACAGTGGTTTTAGCTAGTCGAGTGTTTTGTGAAAGTTTGGCAAGGGGCAAGCGAAATCAGTGAAATCGTCCATTTTTCAATGAAATCAATTGATTGCCTGCTCAATGCACCGGTAGGAAGCGTCACATACCTCTCTGCAGTGACAGTCCACAATACATTGTAGTCTACATTGCACTGTAGAGAACCCACTCTTGATTCTATAAAATAATTTTTATATATAACTGCTTGCATTGAAGTTTAAAATGCAAAAGTCAAGTATCATGCTTCAACTGTGCTTTAAACAAACATTTATTTCGAACGCGTCCGTGCCATGTCAAATAACTTACTGTTAATTTTATATGTTGGACCTTTCGGCTTGTTCGGTAATAAAACTTCTCAAATGCAATTGTGATGTTAGGCTGTATAAGGTGGAAACTTTAGTAAAAATTGCCTGTTTCTTCTTTCATTGGATTATTTTAATTATTGATAATTATTGAAGACATTTTGATAACAAAAAAACTATCTAAAACACTTCCAGACACATAAAGTAACTGTGTCAAATTTCATAAAAGTCGGCCCTGCCGTTTTAGAGTCCATAGGGAACGAACTCGCAAAGTTTTATATATATATATATATATATATATATATATATATATATATATATGACGGACCCTCCCGTCGATTTCGACATATGAAGTTCCGGCACAACAACTAAGTTTCTCGGAAATCCACACATGATTTGTTTATAGTGGTGAAGGCTTTGTGTAGAACCAACCACACTTTTTGGTATTACTGCTAACCTTTATCGTTGCAGATGACTGCCACAGGACAAAGTATATACTTGACCGCGGTTTTTTTTTTTTTTTTTTTTTTTTTTTTTTTTTTTTTTACATCAGCGTTTCCATATCCTAGATGCATATCTTAACAGACTTGGGGGGGCATCTCTCCCAGTGAATTAATGTACCCCCGAATACCAATCTTTAAATTTCTATGGTTGTACGGTACATACAGTGCTCGGCCTTCTCAAATGGTCACCCATCTGGTACTGGCCAGGCTCAACGTTGCTTAACTTCGGTGATGTGGCGAGAACCGGTGTGTCAACGTGTTTGGGTCCATGACATATCGGTAAGTGCAGTAAATTCGTCGGAGCACATTTGGTGAAGTGCTTGTTTTACAAGGGATGCAACGTTGTGGTGATGGCACAGGAACTGATGCTTGATAGACAGTATGTCATCTACTAGGTTGCATGCCGTCAAATAAGAGCCTAGTGGTTGGTGCACCAGTCCAGATGCGACAAAATTCCATGCATCGGCAAATGGTGCCTTGAGAGGTATAGGATATTTTTGGAGGTGAGAAGAAGCTCACCTTCTTTGCAGCAGATTGGGCAGTATCTTCTATGTATTTACCCCAATTCATGTTGCCTGTGAGGAATTTGAACGGTTGACTCCAGGGGGAAGAAAACTATCAGCTGTGGCAATTGGTGGTTGGATGTTTTAAAAAATAATTCTAAAACTTAAAAGAAAAGTGAAAAAAAAAAACAAAAACAAAAAAAAACTTGAAACAATTAAGCAAGTTTTATAACTTAGTATTGATAGAAGATTCTCAATTTTTTTTTTTTAATATATATATTATATTAGCACGCCGCCCAGCGTTGGCCGGTTGTAAAATACGCATAAACATTTCAATTAATGCAAATTTCTTATTATAAACAGAAATACCTAGATATTAAATGTAACATTAAATTCCTTAAAAAAAAAAAAATGAAGTAAAAAAAAAAAAATGAAAAGAAACTGAAACCTGTACATGCGAGTATTATTTTTTTTATATAAATAATTCACTTATATAAAACAAAAATACTCGAGCTGAGATCCAAATCAAAACCTAAAGACAGCGAGTCAAGTACAATAACCATTTGACAAGTTTTACACGGTCTTTACAACGCGTTTGCAAGCCTACTTATTCTTAACATAACAAGCAATCTGCCCTAAGAACGATTCACGCATGCGCGAAACAATTGACACAGATAAAAATTCGATGACCCACACGTACCAAGTTTTTAAATTTTAACTCCTTAGCAGCCCTTTTTTTTTTTAGAATAAAAACCGATTAAATTTTTTCCACATCTGAATATCCTATATACTTCACACACATTCTCCCTTTTATAGATATGGTTACTTCCTTCAGTCTTGACAGACTATAGATACCCACTGTAAGTAAAATTTTGTGGCAAGGATTGCACAATCTCCAAACACCTCTCCCGAGACGGTGTTGTAAAGTACCAGTGGCAATTTTATGTACAGGACGACTGGAAACAAATGCCGACATAAACGGAGAGCACATACAGCGCCTAGAATTCCCAAACAGTCACCCATCTGGTACTAACCAGGCTTAACATTGCTTAACTTCGGTGATCTGAAAAATAAACCGGTATGCTAACGCGCGTGCGCATGTATATATATATATATATATATATATATATATATATATATATACACTGAAGAGTCCTAGAGTGGATGAAACGCGGAATATTCAGTGTAGCTTCATCGCCATATATATTTTATAAATTACTAACTAGCTCTACCTACGTATTGAACACTTTGAAGTAAATACTTAAAGTTTACGCATAAACCTATACTTTCGTATATTAATTTTATGTGAGTAAATTAAGTAGTTATATATATATATATATATATATATATATGCATTTTTATTCTCATAGCATTTATATGCTAGTTAACAACTCGCAGAACGGATCTTGTAATCTGAAATTTACTTATTAATAGTTTATCTTTTTATTTTATCTATATTTTTTTCATATATTAGTAAAAATATTAACCATATTTTACTTTTTTTTTTATTGGGGAAGTGGTATTATCCACTGGAGATCCATGTATTTAACAGCTGTCCTGTTTTTAAATCTCCGAAACAGCTACATGGTAAGAAACTGATGATCCCCGTTTTCTATTTACAAAATTTTACTTAAGGTTTTTCTCTTTTCATCCTCATGTAATTAAATTCTGTTTTAAAATTGAAGACTTTTACGAAATCGGCTTATGCAAGTGCTGAGTCTATTTCTATTTAACAATTTTAGTTAAGGCTTTTTTTTTTTCATTCATATATTTGGTCATTATAAACTTTTTAGAAATAGGATTATGTAGGTGCTTAGTCTGCGATAGGTTCAATTAATTTCTTTTTCCCTTCCGGGAATCGAAACTGCATTCTTTATTTATTTTTTTTTTTTTATTCAAAGCTTATTTAGACTATATATAATACCTTCGTACTAAACCTTTTAGGACTAATTTTAAATCGATAAAAAAAAAAAAAGTTTATTCATTCAACAAGATATAATTTTTGAAATAGGAAACTTACTTTATTGGAAACAAAACAAGGTATCCTACATAATTAACACTTTCTCCCTTTTTTTGGGGGGGGGCTGATTTTTAAACCAATCGTTTATTACACTAGCACCTAATATGTATAACTCAATACTGTACATCGCAAATTAGAAATTACGTATGTTTGAGAGAGAGAGAGAGAGAGAGAGAGAGAGTTTGCTTTTAACCATATTTTGGTGCTTATGCAGAATAGTGGATTTCGAAACAAACGCATTTCAGGCGAAAACAGTTTCTTTTAGTATAATGTTGTGACCCTTTCAGCTGTGATCATAGCGTAGTATCTGTTAATTGTGGCAAGCAGGACCAAGGGTCAAAACATTATTAATTGATTCGAGCGACGGCGGGTCGCTGTATCAAATATTATAATTAGAAAATAAACAAATTGGGAAAAAATGATTGACATAATATCGCAAAAGGAATGTGAAAATAGAAAATAAATGTAAACATGATTTTGGTTTGCATAAACAAATAACTAGATTGGGGTTACATCAGTTGTTGGTCCGAGACACGTAATGACCCGTGATGGAATATAGATTTGGGGAGATTCTAAGCAGTCTCTAGCTGGACATCAGCGAGAACGGCCGACTCAAGATGACGCAGGGAACAGCATCATTTCAGGCAGCCAATATGTAAAAAACATGTAATCTCTGATAATGCCGGCTGGATCATGAAAATAAATGTTCATATATAATCCAGGTATGTGTTGTGTTATTTACATCTGTTAAAAAGAACCGTTTGTCTAAAACTGTTTCGATACGTCCACGTCAATTGTTTCCTGTTAGAACTGTTGCATAAATGTTAAAATATACACACTAGACGATCAACTTAATGATAGGACGTATACATACATTTTTTTTTTAGAGTGATCACCACTTATCAAGGCCCGGAAGCCACTCAGGGATAAGGGTTATTGCAAGTACATTACGTTAGTGTGGAGATTTGATGAAGTGTTTACTTAAGGGGGCAGTTCATTAGGAATTTGTTAACGTTGGACTTGAAGACATCCAAGTTGTAGTCAGGTGGGAAGCAGGCAGACGGAACAGAGTTCCACAGGCGTGCAGTTCTAAGAAAGAAGCTTTGTTCATGGAATCCACGTTTTGATTTAGGCACAGATAAAGAGTGGGGGAAATTTTTCACAGTGGATTCGGCTAGACGGGTGTTTTTCGTGAAAGATTGGCGAGGGGGTACCAGAGATTGGAGTTCAGACGAACACCTGCCATGGAAATAACGATAAAACAAGGATAGGCTCGCAACGTCTCTTCTGTGGGAGAGAGGTTGCAGGGTAGAGAAAAGGGCATCCTCCACTAAGCCACGAAGTCTATTTTGTACTCTGTCAAGGCAGGATAGGCTGTTTTTAGCAGCTCCTGCCCAGATATGGCAACAGTATTCCATCCTTGGACGTACTTGGCTTTTATATAGATAGAGAATTGCATCAGTAGTGAGATATCTTCTGGAGCGGTAGAAGGATCCCACCATCTTTCCAGCGACCTTGGCAAAAGACTTGATGTACGTGTTCCATTTCAGATCAGGAGTAAAGGTCAAACCCAGAAGCTTGTCAAAACACGGGGCCTCACCCAGACGAGAGCCATCCATCACAATTGATGCCAGATGGGGATCAGAGCCTTGATGATGTAAGGATAGGAGTTTGGTTTTGGATGCATTAAAGGTAACTAGCCACATTTTCCCCCACTGAACCACGCGCTCGAGATCAGAGGAGAGAGAATCAGAGAGAACTTTGTCATTTACAGCCTTTGATGTGTTGCCGTAGATGGTCGTGTCATCAGCATAGATGTCAACGAATGATTTAAGTATGTGTTTAGGGAGGTCATTGATGTAGATCAGGAAGAGAGTTGGGCCCAGGATTGACCCCTGAGGGACTCCAGCATTTATATTGCAGGCCTCCGATTTTTGTCCATCTACTACTACTCTTATGACCTTATCGGAGAGAAATGATTTAATGACTGAGAAAACATTTCCAGTTATACCGTAGCTGGAAATCTTGTGAAGTAGACCCTTATGCCATACCTTGTCGAAGGCCTTTGATATGTCAAGAGCAATTGCCCTAGAAAGGAAGCCTTTTTCAAGAGATTCACTAATCCTGCGGGATATAACCGTCAGCAAATCTGCGTAGATCTTGCAGAGCGGAAACCATATTGTGTGTCACTAAGAAGGTTGTTCCTACCGAGGTGGTTGACTATTTCTCTATTTAATATGGATTCCAGCAACTTACTCATAACACACAGGAGACTTATTGGTCTGTACTGAGAGGGAGATGACTTATCACCTGAATTCTTAAATACAGGGCAAACTGATGAGGTCTTCCAGGGAGTCGGAAAGCACTTCTCCTAAAGGCAGCGCTTAAATAGTTTCGTAAGTATGGGAGCGAGTTCTGGTTGAAGCTTTTGTAACACTATAATTGGGATGCCATCAGGGCCAGTTACTTTACTGGAATCTAGGTTCTTGATTAGCTTGGCGACCTCATACACGGATATTTGTATGTTACATTGCTTTTTCTGTGTTATAGGAGGAAATATGGCGAGTTGATGGCCTTCGTCGCATAGGGTAGAATTATCTGCAAAGTTCTTTGCAAATAGTTTGGCCTTGTCTGACGCTGACGAGATGACCTCTGGTCCATTGATAATGGTTGGGATAGAACGCAAACTTCTGTTCAGGATCGTATTTGTTATTTGCCAAAACTGGTGGGAACCAAGCCGCTGATCAGCTACCTTGGATTTAACAGACTGGGCATATAGCTCTCTTGCATTTTTCTTTTATTACTCTTTTACAGTGGTTGCTGGCAGTCCTGAAAGCAGCTTTAGTCTCTGTGCATCTATTACGTTGGTAGCTATGGAAAAAGTGATTTCTGTGCGCGATAGCAGCAGCGCATTCTGGGGAGAACCATGGCTGGCTGGTAGGTTTTTGTTGGAATTTTTTAGACGGTATGAATTGGTCTATACACGCATTTACACGTACATGAATATACAGATAAAATATAAAACCCAACTATTCAACGTGTATGTCGTTACGGAATATATTCACATACACATAACAGACCGCTTTTTAGAGCTCCATAATATAACAATCCTTTTTGGTGCCGTCTCCCACCACATCTCAATATAGCAATATGACACGTTTAATATCTCCCACAACGTTATATTAGTATCAGGTGCAACGGAAAGTTTGTGGCGAATTTTAATCATACGACATTCAAACATCGTATCACTTATATATATATTATTCCTTAATTGGAATTTTTTATTTTGAGATGAGCATTTTTATGTTAATTTTATTTTTATTTCGGACTATTAGTCTCATCTTTATTAGTTGTGTTTTTTTTTTTTTTTTTTTTTTTTTTTGGTTCACAACGTTTCGGCCAACTTCCTCTGGCCTTCGTCAGGTGGTAACCGCGACGGATAGGAACTTCGAATCTCCTAACTGCATTCTCAGCCATCACTGCCATCCGTAGTTGTCGTCTCACCACATTTTTGACCAATTACCTCTGGCACGCTTTGGGTGGGATTGAAACCGCTATCTTCAGACAATGTTCATCTGGAACCGTAGAGATTCAACGTCTCTATCAACTGCGCCACGGGCCCCGAAGGTCAAAAATGTGGTGAGACGACGACAACTACGGATGGCAGTGATGGCTGAGAATGCATTTAGGAGATTCGAAGTTCCTATCCGTCGCGGTTACCACCAGACGAAGGCCAGAGGAAGTTGGCCGAAACGTTGTGAAAAAAAACAAAAACAAAAAAACAAAAACAAACAAACAACAACTAATAAAGATGAGACTAATAGTCCGAAATAAAAATAAAATTAACATCGTATCACTTGTTTTACTAAAATGCTCATGAGGGACAGATTTGGGTTTATTAAGCCGTTCTTCTAGTTCTCATATGTAATGTGGATCGTTCGCAAGTAATGTCCCGACTTAGTCGCAAGCTGCAGAAGATGGTCTACCTTGACATTCTTCATCATTAAAGCTACCCCTAGAACTCAGTCAAAAGTCAAGATGGTAACAAGTTAAACCATCTCTCATAAAAAAAAATTGTTCAAATTGAATATTTACATTTTCAAAGTCACGTGACTCAAATTAACCAATTAAATGCTGTCTCGAAGGCAATCATTCCAAAAGCAGACAAAAAAAAAAAGATCGTCTGCTAAAATAGTTCAAACGAAATTCAATAAAAATTTGAACCCGTTAAAAAAATGCATTTTACAAACTATGGTGGGCAATTTAATTTTAAATCAAATATAGCCATTTTAAAAATAACTTCTGAATATTTTCTCAAGTTTGCGATGGCTTTTGGTCTTTCTGTAGATAGGACAGAGTTAAGTGCCTAAAATCAATCTTACAATTTCCATTTTTAAGAATTACAAAAACAAATACGCTTTAAATAATCTACCCATTTCATGGACATATTTTTACATAAACAAAATAGCACCGCTATTCTTGAGGAGTGTACTTGGCGTTTCCTATATTAACTTTATTATAAATGTATGACAATTAAAGTGTATAAAAAGATCAACGTGTAACGTAGGTACTGTCGCAGTAACAAAGAAAAGAAATAAAAATCTGGGTGAGCATTTTTGTTGTTTTAGCACCGGTGTCAACGAGAAAACGAATACCAGTGTTATTATTTTTAACGTAAAAAAGGTGCGACACATGCGGATATTTCCAGGAGTGTCAGTCGCTCTGCCTGGTTGAATGGTTTCTCGAGGTATTAACAGGATTTGTGAATGAACAGTTTTTTTTTGTTGTATTTATAATCTTTATTCTTTATAATGATAATTAAAACGACACAAGATCGGTATTTACTGCTAGAACGGCGCTGAGCGTTATCTCTTCAGGATTGGTATCCTTGATGCTGCCTTCTATCCAGTTTCTGCAATCTATTACTCGGATCCTGAATTTTTTTTTTATTAATCTAAATCCGTGGCATCATTATCACCCGTCCATCCATAGCCCTTGAGATCCTGGAGGGGCATAAGGCATCTACAACTTTTGTAGATGTTTTTGTAGCGAGGAGTTTTTTTTTTTTTTTTTTTTTTTTACAGGGTGATAGTGCTGGCTCCACACCCACTCTTCACAGAAGGTAATTATCACCCGTAAATGAAAGAAAAGATTTAGTTGTAAATTTTGATTGTGTAACGTAACAGTTACAGTTTAACGCTCTCTCTGACCCCCCCCCACGCCGTCTAGTATCGTCGAAAAGGAACAACCAAACAAAAATAAATAAATCTGACCAGGCATCTCTTTCTGTTTTAGCAAAAGTCATTTATCATTCCTTTCCAAACAATGCCCGTTTCTTGTTTTTTTTTCTAACTGTTCATTTCGTCTGCCATGAGATGAACAAAACCCTGCCGCATATACACCAGCTTAAAAGTCCCTTGTCGTCATTAGTTTTCACGAGTTTTTCTTTCTGCTCCCGACCACAGCCATCCTCGACTTTACACGTCCATCTTTTGCGGCGCGGGCTTTGCTTCTCTCCACCACGTAGTGTCCTTTTTTTTTTTTTCTTTTTCTTGTCACGCACACTTCCTGATTTGCATATGTGCTTTTTTCGGCTGCTGCTGATAATATTTTCGCAAGCCAGCTATCCTACAGCCCCTGCCGATATTTGCCCACGCGCTCATACGCGTTGTTACAAATGTGTTACAAGATGTTTGAAACAAATTTGAAACTTTTTGGGGAAAGGAAACCAATAAGCGATGCATTATCAAAGTGCATCTCTTAGAATATTTGTCGATAGTTTTGTAGGCGGTGCGGTTGGTTTCATTACACTTTTTGGCGCAATATTAAGGTATGATCGCAAATGTTTGGACTATTATACCTATAGCCAGGGATGATAAGTACGAATCAACCATGTACCAGAATCGCTGTATAAAAATATACCGAATCTCTAAGGGCTATTCAGTCATCGATTTTCGTCTTGGCATGAAGAAAAAACCCTATGGATCTTTACTGGATAAATATTACCACTTTTTTTTTACGTGGAATTCTTTACAATTCAAAGCTTCTGGCTAGTTGTCAGCTTTTGCTTGGAACAATTACATTTGATATTCGCAATTGGATAATTTTATTTTCTCTACGAAAGTTATTTATCTTGCCATCTCTTTTTGGATGATTTTCCTCTTCTAAAAATGACTCTTCACTAAAAGGTGCTTTTTCCAACTACGCTCTACACTTAATTGTCCATGAGGCTGCAATCAAGCGAGTTGGATGGGTGGGGGTAAAATGTTGAAACTAATAAAGTCATGCTAGTTCTCAGACAATCACTTATCAGTTTTAGAGGAGGTAATGACACGGGCTGGGTCCAGATGCTACACGTATGACCTCCCAAGCATCATCCTCGTGTTTTCCTCTCCCGATGTACTCGTGGAGGAAAAAATAGTTGTCGCAGTCTACATCACGTAACTGTGGGAAATAAGGTAAGAGATTAAAAGGATGATATTAAATAAAAAAAAAGAAACTAAACTATCTCGTTAATAAAACAGGCAAAAGTTATAGTCCGTTGATATAGAATTAGTGTTTTATGCTAAATTGATGATTGAACGTGGTTTAATTTTAGCTCATCTTTGCATTAAATAATATCGATCTCTTAATTCCTAACTGTGCATCGATCGGATACCATAATTAGTTTGTTGCACCTTCTATCAAATGAGTGCTTTATGTAAAAAAATACCATAATACTTGGTTCGCTGCAATATATCAAAAGCCCATACAAAATTTCTACCAGATCGGTCAGTGGTTTTAGCGAAAAAGTGGAACGGATGGATAGACGAACCAACACACCAAGAGAAATAAAATATAGATACAATTTTATTTAATATCTATGCAGATTTACTGAATTTGGAGTTATTAGGTTGGTGCAGAAATTATGTTTTTTTTTTTTTGGACATGAAGTTGAACATCAAAAACGACATTATTTTTGCACCAACCTAATATTAGGTGTATCGATGCCTCTATTCAGTCTTGAAAGACAAAGGATACCCCCTGTAGGAGCATGTAATTGTGAGGCAAGGGTTGCGTAATCACCAACCACACTTCTGAATCGGCACTGTTGGATTCCAGTGGCAAGAAGTCCAGGATGACTGAAAACAATGCCGAGATAAGCAGAGAGCACATACAGCACCTGGAAGTCCCAAATGGTCACTCATTTTAGTACTGACCAGGTTCAACGTTGCTTAACTTCGGTGATCCAGCGGGAACCGGTGTGTCAACGTGATTATGCCCCATGTATTATTAGGTGTACTCGCATGAATTCCAGTTGAATTAAGATAATAGATTTCACCAGATTACTGAAGTAAAGCAACATTAAGTTTGGCCAGTATTTAAATGGGTGACCGTTTGAGCAAATTACGTGCTATGAGATTCGAAGTAAAAGTAACATTTTTTTTTATTAGTGAACGAGCGGGGAGTACCCGGCGTTGCCCGGCCGTAAAATACGCTTAAATATATTTTAATTTATGTAGATTTCATAAATATTACAGAGCCAATTCTCTGTTGATTATTATATTGTACCTAATATATAGTATCGATTTTAAAATGAAAAAAAAAAATGAAATGACTTTGGTTCCATTAGCTAGAACGGAAACGAAAACATTTAGCACTAACTGCGTTTCCTACTGTTTGAGCTATCGACAGATAAAGATTTAAAATTAAACCACTTCAATCTATGAATGAATTTGTGCATGCGTTATTCATTCATCCAAACAAAGATTTTGCTCATTATAAACAATCCTTGGTGTATGATTACTACTTGCTAATTTCAGTGTTATGTGACAAATAGTTTAAGAGTTTATCGGTTAAATATTTACATACACATTCATACACCCGTTTATTTTATATAGAAGATAATTGTAATTAAATTTCAAATAATTGTTTCGCCTGGGTGTTTGGAGGTGCATGTTAAGCAAAAAAAAAAAAAAGTGGTAGTAGGCAGCCAGGCTCGAACCTGTACCACGAAAAAGAAAAAGAACAACGTGATGTCTTTGCTGTTGTGCCCATCGCCAAACGTGAAGTAACGTAGGTTTAAATTAAGGCTAGTCAATCGAAAAGAGATGACTTTCGCAAATATCTGCGATAAAAGCGACCCCTCCTCGTGGAAAAGTGTCCAGTTGAGAGTGAAAGAATTTGTTTTAGCCAATTTTTCGATATTTGTCGTGAAAATCCGTCGCCTCTGTCAAAAGTTTTAGGCAGATATACAAACAAATATACATACATATACACATTTAAACAAACATGTGAGATTTATATTATAGAAGATGGTCTTAGATTCATGAGAAGTCTAAAAGCGATGTTAACGGATCGTGTGTAGAAATAGGGTAAAGTTGAAATTTAAAAAAAATATATTTTTTTAAATAAAGATTTTTTTTCTTTTAAATCACAGCATGATCGATTCCTCTGACGAGGAAAGAATCTTTTTTGAAAATTCCCGAAGTTAAAGGAAATTATTTTTTTAGTGAAACTTTAATATATTAAACAGATAAATGAAGTTTTTCATCGTTTATTATTGTTTTGGACTCTTACGCATCCTATAAAAATGCCCTGTTTCCAATATCCGAATCTATTGTTGTATCAGAAATTTTATGACATCCCGAGATACAATCCTGTAAGATATTGAAGCTATAGTTATAATCATTTATAATAATTTTAAATTTGTAAATATAATTCAGTTGACAACTGATCGATTAGACTACATCTTAAAATTGCTGCTAAAACATGTATGCACATATGAAGCCAATAATTCTTGTACAAATAATATTACTATAATACAACTATACTTTTACAACACTGGAGTTTCATTGAATAAACATCTAGGAAACAACCACAAGAGAGATATGTATCTCTCTCTAATATATATATATATATTAGAGAGAGATATGTATCTCTCTCTAATATATATATATATATATATATATATATATATATATATATATATATATATATATATATATATACTTCTTTTACTCACATAAAATTAATATACAATAGTATAAATTTATGCGTAAACTTTAAGTATTTACTTCAAAAGTTCTCAATATGTAGATAGAGCTAGTTAGTAATTTATAAAATATATATTGCCATTAAGCTACACTGAATATTCCGCGTTTAATCCATTCTAGGATTCTTCAGGCTTATGCGCGCGTTTTGTGGTTGTCTGTCGTTTTTATATACACACCTTCTATTGAGATTTTAGTTAGCCAATATCATTAGAAAAATTTAAGAGACTTTTTATTAAGTCATTGAGACCTTCTCTTTGCAAGCAAAAATAAAATCTTCTTGGACTTAATGTAGTCTCCATGTAATTTATCCCCGTTTATTCCTGTTTTTTTTTTCTACACCAGCCAT
>NC_136519.1:27776376-27838876 GCF_053919585.1 Euprymna scolopes | reverse complement strand
ATAAGGACTTTTATTTCAAATGTATTCTTCGTCTTACAAAGAATGATAAAAATATTTTGATTTGAAATGCAACGATTTCACGTCAAAAATATTTAAATTTATTGAATGACTAAAATTTGATTATATATATATATATATATATATATATATATATATATATATATATATGAGAGAGAGAGAGAGAGAGAGAAGACTGTAAAACTATATTTTGCATCAATTTATTGTTTGACAAAATATTCAAATAAGATATTGAAATTTCCCAAATCTGGAGTTTTAAAGAAATTCGTTTTTCCCCAGGAAAAATATTAGCAAATGAATATTATAGCGAACTGATGAATTTGCTGGCATTGGCATTAATTATAAGAGCCTCCATAAAAGCTAGTCTTAAATGCAAAAGAAAAAAAAAATTATGTGCAAAAAGTTCATAAAATGGGGGGAGGGGAAGATTACGATAACAAAACGTCAAGTTTTTATATCAGTGAAACAAAACTTTTTCAGGACAGGTTCTCAAGTGAAGCAAAACGGCAAAAAATATAGTAAAGAACACCGTCTCGGTGGGACTCAGGCCTATAATACATTCCTCTTAAAAGTGCACTTTTAAAGAAAGTAAAAGGGGCAGGGCTTGGGTACCCCTAGCACTACCTTCTGTAGGCTCCTGATATATATATCTCAATACGGCATTCTGCGGTGGTCGCGCGCGAGACCTAAATAAAGTTTTATAAACGAAAACGTTTCTTTCCACTTCATTTCTTTGTTGACGTTATCAAGAGGATCCTCGAGTCGGCTGCGTTTCCGCACATTACTTCGACCAATTGGTTCAGACAAGAGCGACGACAAGCGTTCGGACATGATCACACTTATCTCGTTCCTTAAAGGGCGGTAATTGATTGGGAATGTTACCTCTCGTGGCATGCGTATGAAAGAGAGAGAGATATATAGATAGGAAGATATATATATATATATATATACACAAGAGAGAGAATTTAAAGAATGCCTTTTTTTTCAGTCATGTACTTACATGTGTATGCACCACAAATAAATTTTCGTTGAGCTGTCCACTTACATAATCAAATTGTCCCAAATTCCCACCACTTCCAACCATTATGTTGTTGCTCTACTGACCATCTTACACTCATTAACTCTTATCCTCGAGTGTCATCGAGGCCTTAAGTGGCGACCACCTTGTTAAAAAAAAAAAAAAGGATTATTTTTTAGATTGATTGTCTTTTGTATATGATGCAGTTTCCGAATGCGTCTCATTGCAACGAACACGCCCTGGAGCAACTAGTATTGAATAAGCCTGCGTGTGCGCCTGCGCAGTAGTGACTAAATCGTTCCTTTATAAAGCCAAATGACATAACTAAGAGAGAGGGGAGAAGAAATGGAAAAGAAAGAATGGAAAAGAAAAAGAAATGTCTGCTGTCTACTTCTTATGACGCTCGTTGCAGTGGCATGGATGTGACAGTGGTTCAGTGGTTAACGACAGACTGACAACCTGGGTGTGCCAAGTTCGAGTCTAGTTATTTCCACAAACATTTTCACTTAGGATGTTTGCAACTTCACATGGTCCCTCCTGTGAGTACCCGATACTCTTCTAGAAAGAATTCTTAACAGAAAGATATCGGGGAAAGACATACCAACAAAAGGCCTCAACCTAACTCATGCTCAACAGACAAACAAACAAACACTAGCATCAACACAGTAAACTGTGGCTTAGTGGTTAACGAAACCGACTGAAAACCAGGCTGTGCCAAGTTTGAATCCAGTTCGTTCCACAGAAACTCATTTAGGGACGTTGGCAACATTCACGCTTTCTCTCCCCAAGTATCCAAAGCCCTTCTAGAAAGAATTCTTAATAGAAAGATATCGGGGAAACGAATGCCAACGAAAATCATCATGACGAAAAATCATCATGAACGACAGCAGTAACAAGTGATATAAGAGAAAAAGAGATGAGAGAGAAAAAGAGATGAGAGAGAAAAAGAGATGAGAGAGAAAAAGAGATGAGAGAGAAAAAGAGATGAGAGAGAAAAAGAGATGAGAGAGAAAAAGAGATGAGAGAGAAAAAGAGATGAGAGAGAAAAAGAGATGAGAGAGAAAAAGAGATGAGAGAGAAAAAGAGATGAGAGAGAAAAAGAGATGAGAGAGAAAAAGAGATGAGAGAGAAAAAGAGATGAGAGAGAAAAAGAGATGAGAGAGAAAAAGAGATGAGAGAGAAAAGGAGATGAGAGAGAAAAGGAGATGGGAGAGAAAAGGAGATGGGAGAGAAAAAGAGATGGGAGAGAAAAAGAGATGGGAGAGAAAAAGAGATGGGAGAGAAAAAGAGATGGGAGAGAAAAAGAGATGGGAGAGAAAAAGAGATGGGAGAGAAAAAGAGATGGGAGAGAAAAAGAGATGGGAGAGAAAAAGAGATGGGAGAGAAAAAGAGATGGGAGAGAAAAAGAGATGGGAGAGAAAAAGAGATGGAGAGAAAAAGAGATGGAGAGAAAAAGAGATGGAGAGAAAAAGAGATGGAGAGAAAAAGAGATGGAGAGAAAAAGAGATGGAGAGAAAAAGAGATGAGAGAGAAAAAGAGATGAGAGAGAAAAAGAGATGAGAGAGAAAAAGAGGGAGAAGGGGGAGAAATGAAAATGAAGACAAAAAAATAAAATAGAAAACATATGTCCTCTGTCCAGTCCTTATGACACTCACTGCAGCAGCAACCAAAGCCTAAAAAGACGTCAAAGTGATTTGTCGTCGTCGTCGTCGTCGGCATTTGTCCGGTTGAAGCTATAGAATATCGAGGTTCTTAATGGCGTCATTGAAACGGAAGTCATATTGTTGGCTTTATTTTTAGAATACAAAAAAGAAGAAAATGTCTGTGGACAGGAAAGAGTCCCAGAATGACAATTACATCTTTCTACTTCAGCCGTCCATACAAGACGGTCATGTTTTACTTGACATTTTTGTTGAAAAAGCTCGCATTGAACATGTCGCCTACATACCATGAAAACTAGCATGGCTACACAGTGTTACCCGGTGTAAAATGTTTAGTCTGTTTCTCTCTCTCATATATATATATATATATATATATATATATATATATATATATATATGAGAGAGACCACTTTTTTTTCTACACCCTTTTCCTTTCTAAATCCTATCCTGCCTTGACAGAGTTCAAAATAGATTTCGTAACTTTGTGGGGGATGCTCTTTTTTTTCGTCTGCAATCTCTTTCTCACAGAAGAAACGTTACGAACCAATCTCTGCTCTGTTATTTCCATGGTAAGTGCTCGTCTGAGCTCCAATCTATGCCCCCCTTGCCAAACTTCCACGAAAAAACAACAGTCTAGCTGATCTAGCAATAATTTCCCACACTCTTTATCTGTGCCCAAACCTGAGCATGGATTCCATGCACAAAGCTTCTTCCTTAGAACTGCACGCCTACGGAACTGTTCCGTTTGCCGGCTTTCCAGCTGACTACAATATGGTTGTCTTCAAGTCCAACATAAACAAGTTCTGGATGAGCTGTCCCCCTTAAGTAATCCAATTTACCAAATTTCCACTATTAACGATTACTACATTAATTTCCCATTGACTTATCCTCGAGTTGCCATCTGGATCTTAATAAGTGGTGACTTCTTTTGTAAAAAAAAAAAAATTTTTTTTAATTCTCCCATCTATATACGCTAAAAATATATATTACGTTTTCAAATGACGGGATGAAAAATACCATTTCATACGAAATATTGATTAAAAAAAAATCGAACTGCAATGTTATTCCATGTGCAGAGTTTCTTTCATAGAACTGTCCACCCGTAAAACGTAATATCGTGGGTCTGCTTGCCAGCGTACTATAACATGGTCGTCTGCAAATCCAATGTAAATACATTCCTGTTCAGCAGTCTTCTTAGGTAATCTAGCCCTACTCAAGTTCCACCAGAAAAGAACGACCTCATGCCTAATTTGCTCAGTGGAGAAGCAAATAAACACAGCCCACCTTCCTCACACCATTCCACTACATATTGAAGATACTTCTCTAGTGTTTCTGCCATTTCCTTAAATACGTTTTCATTTGATTTCCCTTCGTGCCTGTTATAGAGCATGGTGTCATCAGCAAACATACCCATCTCAGACAATTGTATCAGGGAGGTCATTTACGAATATTAGAAATAATAAAGGTTCAAGGATAGGCCCCTGAGGTACTCCCGCATTTATATAATATTGTTTAGATGTACAGCCATCGAGGACAACCTGCATTCTTCTCTTACTTAAAAAGGATTTAATTACGTTATGTATTCTTCCAATGATACCATATGATCTGATTGTCCTGAGAAGACCATCGTGCAATACCCTGTCAAAAGCCTTAGATATATCTGGGGCTGCCGCTAAAAAATCGGCAACCAAATGGGTTTATCAGCGGACAAGCAAGAATCTCAGCTAAGACGACGACATAATTGCATGACGATTTATACACGCGTTAATAAGAAAAACCACAATACCTGGAAGGAACAACAAGATGTAATTACAACTCGTCAGAATATCAAGTGCACGCCACATGAAGGGGATCAATCTGGTGTTTGAAGACCAATCAAAATAAAATATAACTTATCTTGATGCTAATTAGATTTAGCAAGCATAATGCAACAGAATGTAATTCTAATCCGGTTGACTAAACGGATGACCGGAAAATCAATCAATCAGTTGTTCTATCGATTATCTGAAATCGATAAATTTAAACGCGAAAAGCTTTAAGCAGACAGGCCAAACATTGTCTTACAAAAATGACAATGAATAAAAGTTAGATATGCAACGCTGGTGGCTAGAGATGAATGGTATAGTCATTGGAGCAAAGTTCTTTTAGCAAATTAAAAGAAATTCTGGTTTCGAAAAGACAATTACCATTAAAACTAATTCGAAAATACACACATACAGTTAAAAACAAGAGCTTTTGTTTAATTATACCATTTTTTTTTCACGACTTTTTGAGAAAATAATAAAAACGACAATGCAAATTCTGTCACGAAAGTTTTCGATTCGGCATATAATTATCATCGAACAAGAGAGCAAATGAAGGAGTAGGCTGAAAAAGCTGAAGAGGAAAAGGAATTTCAACAGCCGCACGGGGTCAGTATTTACAGATATACAGATAGCGGGACGCCAGTGTGTTGAGGAGACCGTTAGCAAGCCTAATTCTGGCACCAGAATATGATCCAAGAATTACATGTTTTTAATGGAAAAATAAATAAGCAGTTTTTTTTAATGTTCTTTTTAAATTTTTTTTAAATGAAATTAAAATCTATTAAACTCCATTATTCTTGAGCAACTTTTTTTTTTCCAGAAAGATAAAAGCCAGAATTTTATCACACGGACAGCATATTAATACAAAACTTTTTCTATTTTTAATAGAACTCTAAATTTAAAATTTTCCAAAACGACACCATCCACCGCCATTTTTGTCTCGATCGATAAAACATCGAAATATTTTTTAAAACAGTTTTTTTAACCAAATAATTTTGTTTGTCTAAATATTTAGGAGGATTTGCTATAAGAATATGCAAAAATATTTTAATGTAATTACCTGAATTTTAAAAAATTCCAACTTTTTATATCAATCTACAGATTTGCGTAGTGAAATTAAAATAAAAAATTAATGGTAGTTTAAAGGCTTGGATAGGACTAAAACTTTATTTAACCATGAATTTTTAACGTTTGATTTGACGATTAAGTGAACGGTTTAATTATTTTTTCATAAGCGGGATATATTCGTTGCCTACATAACCCCAGAAGTTAAGCAACGATGATGCTGGCCAGTACCAGATGGGTGGCCATTTCGGAAATGGTAGAGGTCGTCTGTGTTAAAAACAACTCCTGCATTTAGTATCACACTTGGTCTATCATGGGTGAATTAACAAGAAATTGCCGAAAGAAATTATCGTATTTCTTAGCAAAATGCGCAGTTATCAATTTTTTTCTTTTTTGGTATCGATTCTTCAAAGCATTTCCTATTTAATGGTATATTAGCAATATTAGACTCAACAGAAGAAAATTATTAATTTATTTGTCAAATATTAAAAAGTAGTGTTTTTCGAAGAAAAAAAAATGAAATATATATATGTTTTGCTAATCTGAAAGATAATAATTAACATATTCAACGAATAAAAGCAATAAAAACCAATAAAAACATAAAAGATGAAAAATAAAACATTAAAAATTCGGATTTTAAACCTTAAAATCTGATACGCAAGCAGTTTTTTTTAAAAATCTACAATCTTCACTCTCCCTACAATACAATATATTTTGTTCAGTTTCGGCTGATTATTTTAAACATATTTGTAACCACAAATAAAGAAGGGAGTGTATTGTAGGTAAATATATATATATATATATATATATATATATAAATTTAGTTGTTAAAATTAAATTCTAAAAATCAAAATATAGACACATATTAGAGTTAAGAATTTATTGTTTGACAAAAGGAATATACAGAAAGGGGTTATATTAATTTCCTTAATCCATGGATTTTCAATAATGGCTCATATCATCAGAGGAAATGAAATGCGATTAGCAAAATGTTCAGCTATGAATAAACAAGTATTTTGCTTTTTAGCACATATATTGAAAATGTTTTTTTTGGGGGTGGTGAATGATAATTATATAAAAATAATTATTGGAAAAGAGAATTTCATACAACCTGGGAAGTCCATTATCGGAAGGAGTATAATGCCCTCCGGGGTTTTATTTCCAAGTAGGCAGAATATTGGTCCAGAGGGAGAAGGCATTAATCCCATATACCAAAATTACGTGGTTGCTCCTTATTGATATTCCAAAAGGTATACGGGGCGGCCGTATTCGTTGGTGAGTTGAATGCGTTTTGGTATATTTAATCCAGATTCTTTTTTGGTGTTGGCACAGTATATCAGATATTGGATGGATATACCAATCCATTTCATATATTCCCATGGGTGATGGAATTATATATGCATGTCTATGGTGCACTGGACCTCGAAAATTAATGGTCTATGTAGCAGGATTTTTCAGCGGATTTTAATCTGTGTCTTAACTCGCTTATATATATATATATATATATATATATATATATATATATATCATGAAAACAAAGCTCACCCTTATAAAGTCGATTCTTCACTTAATAATCGGTGAAAATTCCGTATTGATTGGATAATTACTTGATTTTTGGTAGATTTTTAAAGAGAGATTCCTCCTTTCGTTTTGGCTGTGCATGATGTTTTAAAAATATTGTTATTGATAGAGAATATAGTTAATTTTCGGTTATTGGGGGTTTTATGTAGATTGTTTAGAGTATTTTACCTTTTCAAAAGTTGCTTCAGAATGTTCCATTTCTTGTGTTACTAAGATTTGCCATAAAATCGATGAAATCGCAGGAGAACCCCAACTTCCACACGAAAAGAGCCAGAATTGAGCGGCGCACACGTGCAACATATTACTCGACTTTTCACCCGGATAAGTTCTCGTAAAGCACAATATTTTTTTTTCGCAAACTTAACATTTTTCTGCTTTCTGAACAACTAGTCTGGATGCCCGGCGTTGTCCGGGTGTTTGGAGGTGTGTGTTGAACAAAAAAAAAAAAAAGTGGTAGTGTGCATCCGTACCGTGAAGGAGGAAAAGAACATGAAAAACAAACGTGACGTCTTAGCCGTTGCGTCCATCGCAAAACTAGAAGTGACGGAGGTTTAAATTAAGGCTAGTCAATCGAAACGAGGGAATAACCGTCGAAAATATCGGCGAAAAAAAGCGACCCCTCCCAGTAAAAAAGTGCCCAGTTGAGGGTGAAGGAATTAATGTTCTTAGCCAGTTTTTTCCATATTTGTCGCCCGAAGGGTTGAGCTTCAAAACGATACCGATCTCGTGAAAACATCCGTCAGCTCTGTCGAAATTTTTAGGGGCACACACATACATTTAAACAGGCAGGTGAGATTTATATGATAGCTTACCTTTTTCCTTCATGCATTATATGCTATTATTGGCTGACCCAGTAAAATTGCTCCAAAAATATATAAACTTATGTTCCTTTTCACAAAATCATCATCGCCATATAGAGACATGTCAAACTACTACCCAACCTAGCAGCACACACATGGACACAATGCTCAACACCCTCAACTTTGAGGCATATACGGTCATCGCCCTTTATTTCCAACAGATGCATGTTTCAGCCCATAGGTGGCGATATCGACTTCTTTTCTCTCTCTCACATCTGGGACGTCAAGCAGAATAGACGTTAAAAAAAATATATTCTGCTCCTGACTTTCTTTTACGCATGTTTGTACTCATTGCTTGTAATAAATTCACACGGTTTTTAAGTTACACAATTAGTGAATGTTGCTTCTTTATGTATTGTTCATCTATAAATGTTACTTTTTCGATGTGATAAACATTCAACAACGTCCACTTCAGAAAACAATTATTTTTTCTATCTACATTATAAGCTATTTGTGGCTGAGTCAGTGAAATTGCTCCAAAATATTATATACACTTATGTTCTTTCTCACAAAAGCATTTCATCACCATATTTTTTGTTTCAATGCTTATCCACAGAAATATTACCGCATTTGAACGTGCGTGAATTGACAGTTTCCCTAAGGTAAAATTACTTCCAATAGTTTATATTCTCCAGCTTATAGGTCGAATATAAAAAAAATCTCCGCAGTTTAGCCTAAATCGAGCTAAGATTCACGAAAATAACTACACAACTCCTAAGACAATATGTTGGTTTATTTTCCCAATACTGAGTTCTAGTGGTTATTTTACAATCGACAGAAAAAAGCTGCTATTCAAGACACGGAAGAGTATCTAAGAACACGCCTAATTAATTTATGATCATTCTAAAAACACATCACCTGTCCATTTTCCATGTTATGTCGACATAATTAGGAAAGAAGTTACTAATTACCATTTATAATTGTTTATAGGGCTCCATCGTTCCGGAATAAACATGGCGGCCATTATTATCAGCCTATGATAATTGGCTCTCATCACTTCCGGTTGTTTAGTTTGGGTAACATCCGGCCTTTGTCAAGAAATCACTGATTTGTCACTAATTTTAATGGAGGATGGAAAATGGGAAATCGAATCAATACTTTTGTCACGATAATTAATATTACCAAGTTAAAAGCTACCCCCCACCCTTAAAATCGATTCATACAAATCGAGTTATGCAATGTGAACACAAAATGTAGGAAACAATAATCTTATTGTAATAGAAGTTGTGATGAAAATAAGACAGAAGAAAAAAAGGGAACAAAAAGGGAATAACAAGAATAAGGAGGAGGGGAAAAAAGGAGGAGGAGGGGGAAAAAAGGAGGAGGATGGAAAAAAAGAAGGAGGATGGAAAAAAAGAAGGAGGATGGAAAAAAGGAGGAGGATGGAAAAAAGGAGGAGGATGGAAAAAAAGAAGGATGGAAAAAAGGAGGATGGAAAAAAGGAGGAGGAGGGAAAAAAGGAGGAGGAGGGAAAAAGGAGGAGGAGGGAAAAAAGGAGAAAAAAGGAGGAGGAGGATAAGCGGCCGGATGAAACTAAGACACCTGAGGAAACGTGCTGTCAAGGACATTAGCTGTTTTGCCGGTGAGGTATCACTGATAATACTTCTTAGTGAACAACAAAACCAATAATAATACTAGTAACAGTTACCAACATCGATTGGTACGACATAAAATAGTCAAGTTTCAAAAATAGAAAGACTGGAATGATAGCAACAGCTAAATTTCCACTGGAAGGGCACTGAGAGTACTATAATCTTACGAATTAAGTGATTGCCAGAGAAAACAAACGGCTAACTGTCAAAGACAATTTACTTGCATATTACTAAACTCATTAGGGCAGTATTTGTTGTATTTATTTGTTGTATTTATAAAGTTGCACAGACCTATTGTTCATTGTTTATCAAGTCATCAATTTTCAAGTATGCAGTGGGAGAAAAACCCAGCAGAGTGCTCGATTCGTAAACAGAATCGACGTTTTTTTTTTTTAAACTAAATTCACAGCGGCTGAAGAGAGTCAACAAAGCGCTATCATTTGTCGATGACTTGATTTAAAACCAACGGTACCAATGTTGTTCTGAGATTTTATATATGTAAGTTATGACTTGACCATCCATAGCGTCTGCTCCCAATTCAACGGCACCAATTATGACGTTGACAGGTCCTGAATCCTGGCAGTCACAGGTCACGGAGTCTAATATGAAGTTTAGTTAATTATCGTCTCTACGGCGACAATTCCAGTTAATGAATCGTCCCTACAGCCAAAATTGCTCCTCAACGTTGTGTTGTTTGCAGTGCCTCCACTCATCAAAGCACCGACCGTTCACGCGGTGTTGCAGTGTCTCCACTCATCAAAGCACCGATCGTTCACGGGGTTTGCGGCGGCTCCGCTCAAAAAAAAAAAAAAAAAAAAAAAAAAAAAAAAATCGCTGGTCCACGCAAAGTTCTTTGTTGGTCCTTGTCAAAACGATCGCTGTAGAAGAAACTTCATCAAACGAACATTCCAAAAGAAAGAAAAGGCAAGTCTATCTGTTCTAAGACATTTGTATTGTGTAGATAACGATGAATTTGAAATGATTTGTACAAAGATGTCTGTTCACAAATAAACAAAAAATGTTTCTTTCCATCTTTTCTCATACTTAACCTCCCATAGTACGACCATCTTGCTAGCAGTAATTACTAAAACTTTTAGCGAGGAGCAAATTTTCCTCTTATTAATTCTCCAAGTGAATTGACGTTGAAATACTTCTACTTAGTTCCCCTTCATGAGAACTGCGAATAAGAATTTTCTCTTTGCATAAGCCGCGAGTATCTTTCGATTTTCTCTTTTTAAAAGGGAGGAGTTTCGGAGTTTTGGGCGATTAGCTTTGTTTTTTCTATAAGAGCTGAATATCTGGTCGACTCCTCACCAAATTGGTCCGCTTCTCGCTCCGTTTTCCTTTCATAAAATATTCATTCATACAACCCTTTTCTATAACAAAGTAGGTTGGAAGTGTAAGACGCAGCCCCTTTCGATAACCAATCAAAACTAACCATGAATTTTCCCCGCTTGGAGCGATTGGTCGATTCTAGTTACTCATCTCTTAGGTCCTAGTAACCATCTTCGATTCCCACGAGTGACAACAACATCAGGGTCACCATAGGTCAATCCATTTAGCCAATCCGAATGACATGCTGTCAACCATCCAATTTTTAATAGACAACTGCCATTTGCACAACCGCCCGGGCACTTAACCGAAGACAAAACAATTATATGATCTTATCTATTTCATAGGAACCAAAATGACCGTAAATTTATTTAAAAAAAGAAACAAAATGACCGTAAATTTATTTAAAAAAAGAAACAAAATGACCGTAAATTTATTTAAAAAAAGAAACAAAATGACCGTAAATTTATTTAAAAAAAGAAACAAAATGACCGTAAATTTATTTAAAAAAAGAAACAAAAGTGGAGAAAAAAGTTACAGCCTGTTGACTTAAGATGAGCGCTTTGCATCCATTTCATGGCTTAATAAGGTTAAACTTGCACTAATGTTTTGATTTACCTGCTAATCCTACGGTCTGCCATGCTATACTTGGGCGACCAAGTCACACATAAACACAGGATATCTCAAAATATGCAAGTAAAAAATTGAAAGCGCTTTGACGGTTAAAAAGGGGTATAAATCATTTGTGGACACCTTGTATATGTCTACAATCTACTACGAAATAATGTGGGATGTTGGGTGACCCATTGAGCTCAAATTAGATTGTTTAAATCGGAAAAAGATGGTTTCACAAAACCAATCTAAAATACGCGAAAATGTATGTTAGTGTGCGATTTTTTGTATGTTCAGCAAAGGCTTTTTTTTGGGAGGGGTCACTAATTCTTGGAACTTTTTATATACTCTCTAGATTATAATATCTCCGATTTACAAAAGGAGGTCGTAAATATCTTATTTGAGCGACTTTTATTTTCGAAGATTCCCACTATTCTGTGGTTGTTCGTGTTTTTCGTATAAATAAAGCGAAAGTATTCGGGGGGGGGAATTGCGTTTCCCTGGCACTCCTCCCAGGGACGTCTAGAAAGCAATAAGCTTTCATCAATATGGGGAAAACGCGTCATATTAGACAATTGCTATTCATTTGGACATTCCCCTTTTTATAGGGGAGCTGGTTTTCCCAAGCATCTTAGAGAAAACAAACAAATACGCAGAAACTGGCTTGCAGCCAAAGTTAAGTGCCGAATGTTTAACCTCGTTAAATTTATGCACCTGTGTCAACTCCTTCACTTAACATTTTAATCGTTTAATTTCAACGATTCTAAATTCCTCTGCCCGCTTAGCGTCGCGGTAAGATATCACCTTTTCTTTCACTTTCTTTTCCGCCTTTGCCTCAAGACTTTGGGTTCGAGCCTACCTGCCTACTAACATTTTTTTTCCCCCCCACACACACACACACACCTGGACAACGCTAATTAAATATAAAACAATTAAGTTAAAAATTCATTTCTTTAGTATATATCCCCCCTTCCACTTTCTACCTACGTTTGTTGATATATCATTTTGTGCAAAATGGATTATTCAAATTTTTAAAAAAATTCTTTTTCTTTGTTGCAAGAGAGAGAATGTGTGGGGCTCAAACGGCATACCGAGAGAAAAGTGATCAACTTTGGAGAGAAGCGATTTGGTTATTTTAAGGACAGTAAAAAATTTGATTGTTGGTTTACGTTCAGCAGCCTCGTAATCACCACTACTTTTATTTTGTCATTTAATCGTCGCATTCAATGAGAGATGTTTCCGACAAAGGGGGAAGAATTGCTGTTTTCAAAGGTGGAACATATCCATATATTTATCGTTAGTTAATCTTGACCTGAAAGAGTTTTTTTTTTGTTATAGCTACTTACATCTAGTGGATTCATGCCTTGTCTGAAGCAATTTCCATACAGAAAAACAAACAAACAAACAAACAAAACAAATTGCAATGTATATTCGAACATATTTTAATCCCAAGGTTGAATCATGCTTTAGCATGTATTTTGTGTTATTTAAACCATACGAAGCCTTAGGTAAACTACCGTTGATTAATCTAGCTTTAGTATAATGCTGATATAAATAAGTAGCAGGGAGACCCGACTTTGCCAGGGATTGAATGATGATAAACAAATGATACACACTCCCATATTTTTATTGTCATCGAAATTGGTGGATTTTTTTTTTTTTTTTTTTTCAAATCAAAGCGATTAATTGCCTGCTCTAGTTGGGACACGGAGGAAGCTCACGTGCCTAGCTGTACGGAATTAGTCCATAATACATTGTAGTCTACATTGCACTGTAGAGAACCTACTGTTTCTTTTATAAAAATTAGTTCATATATAATGGCTTGAATTAAAGCTTAAAATGCAGCGATCAAGCGTCATGGTTCAATTGTGTTTTAAAGAGAAACATTCATTTCCAACACACCCCTGTCATATCAAAGAACCTCCTGTTGATTTTAAATGGCTGGCCTTTCTGCTTGTGTGGTAATAAAGCTTCTCAAAGGCACTTGTGATGTTAGACTGTATACCGTGTTAACATTCGTCAAAATCGCTTGTTCCTTCTCACATAGGGTTTTCCTTCTATTCGACATGTATCGAAGATCTTCTGACATGAAACCTATCTAAGAACACTGCCAGATAATAAAGTACATTTGTGTGAAATTCTACAGCCGTTTTGGAGTTCATAGGGAACGAACTCGTGCGCGTGCACGCACACACACACACACACACACTGTTCCTTTTATATAATACTAGCCTGGGAGCCTGGGTGTTTGTAGGTGTGTGTTGAGAAAAAACAAATAAGTAGTAGGCAGGCAGGCTCGAACCTGTGACGTGAAGGCGGAAAAGAAAGTGGAGGTGTGTGTAAGGGTGCTGGTTGAAAAAAAAAAAAAGAAAAAAAAAATAGCGAGCCGCACAGAAAAAAAGTGGAAGGAGGCAGGCAGGCTCAAACCTGTACCACAAAAGAGGAAAAGTGAAAAAAGAAAAAAAGTGAACAAAGAAAAAAAGTGAACAAAGAAAAAAAGTGAACAAAGAAAAAAAGTGAACAAAGAAAAAAAGTGAAAAAAAGTGACGCGTTAGCTGCTGCATCCATCACCAAACCGGAAGTGATGTAGATTTAAATCAAGGCTAGACAATCGAAAAGAGGCGATGATTTTCGGAAATATCGGAGAAAAAAAACAGACCCCTCCCTGTAGAAAAGTGCCCAGTTGAGGATGAAGGAATTAATGTTTTTGGCCAATTTTTCGATATTTGTCGTCCGAAGGGTCAAGCTTTAAAATGATAACGATCTCCTGAAAATCCGCCGCCTCTGTCGAAAGTTTTTGCGAGACGTACATACATACATACATACATTAAAAGAGACAGGTGAGATTTATATTATAGACTAGCTGTACCCTGCCACACGTTGCTGTGGCTCAAATTGGTGCAATGGAAAAAGTTCCAAAATGAGGAAAGCATGTTTCTTATAGGTTAAATTTCCATTTTCCTAGCTGATAGATTTTTTTTTGGTTTGGTGACTCTTGAACATGTAACATAAATTGTCCATGTGAAAAAACAGTGTATAGCTGTAAGCCAAACAATTGTAAAGATTGTCCCCTGAGCTTTGTTGATGGTTATTGCAAACGACACTAAAATTGGAAAGTGCAATTTCCTTAAGTGTAATGGTGTATCCGGTGGAATCATAGGAATGCATGGAATGAAGATATATTCACTTCTGAAAGGACCTGTTAAGATTGTTGTTTCTATGATATTGTTTAATTTTTTTTTTACTTCAAGTCATGTGCGATTGCAAAGCTTGGATTGGTTTATATTTCACAACATATGCCAATTTTCAGTTGCAGTACATGCACATGCGGTGGCATCCCTGGCAAATCTAGTTGGGATCGGTGGTAGACAGAAATCGAGGTTTGAACTTCGACAATCAATCCGCTAGAAACTAGGTCCTACCAGTGGCCTTTTCGTTATCAGGATGAGGCATCTGTTCTGGGTAAGCGTAAGAGGTTCATCCTCATAGGCTTGCTCCCACCCTCTTTTTGGGTGGAGCAAGTTTATTTTTGAATTGAAAGCCATATTTAATTTCAGAAGTTTCCAATGGCTAGCTAATCTGTACGTGTACAGAGTAACTAGCCATTGGAAACTCTGAAGATGAAAAAGAGTTTTCAGTGGGTAGCTGTTCTGCATAAGTCTAGGACTTAAAAATTTTGCAGACAAAGATCTTTCTCATGTCGCCACGAAAAATTATTTGCCGGAATGTTAAAAGATTCAATATTCTTATAGAGAAATTCTGGTTTCAATTTGGTTGCTTGCAGAACGCGAGTCCATTTGATTGGCCAGCTCCTATTGCCAGTATCTATAAGTAGAACCTTACATCTAAAAAAAAAAAACAAAAACAAAAAACCAAAAAAAAAAAAACCAAAAAAAAAAACCCATACCTTTACATTACATAAAAAATACATTTATCAATTGCCAGAGGCGCCCTCACTGAGAAATTCCGTTTACTCTGTCTACTCGGGCATTTTTTGTAAGGCCAGACTGATCCTTCTTTAGGTGAGTTAGGTCGATTATTCCCACTTTCCAATCTTGTATCACATCTGCCTTCAGTGGGAAGAAGGTAGAAAAAAAAAAAAATTCAAAAAGTGCAAACCTCGAATCTTGTTTTGAAGTAAGGGACCCTTGAAAATTGATTTTACAGTCACCAAGCTAATCCACTGATTATCACTTTTCATGATTAAGGGGATCTAGAAAAATGGTAGGATCCTTCTATCGATCCAGTAGATCGATCACTGCTGATGCAATTCTCTATATAAGAGCCAGCTACGTCCAAGGATGGAGTACTGTTACCACATCTGGGCAGGAGCTGCTAGAAAGGACTTGATAGAGTTCAAAATAGACTTCGTAGCCTCGTAGGGGATGTCCTTTTTTCTTCCCTGCAACCTCTTTCTCACAGAAGAGATGTTGCGAGTTTGTCTCTGATTTATCGTTATTTTCATGGCAAGTGCTCGACCGAGCTTCAATCTATAGCCCCCCCCCTCGTCAAACTTTCACAAGAAACACCCGTCTAGCTGAAAACACTATCAATTTCTCCCACTCTTTATCGGTGCCTAAACCTGAACGTAGATTCCATGAACAAAGCTTCTTTCTTAGAATTGCATGCCCGTGGAACGGTCTTCTGTTTGTCTGCTTTCCAGCTGACTACAATACAGTTGTCTTCAAGTCCAACATAAACAAGTTCTTGATGAGCCGTTCCACTTAAGTTAACAAATTTACCGAATTTCCATTACTGACAATTACTATATTGTCCAATTGATTACTGTACACTCTTTAACTCTTATCCTCAAGTGGCCTCTGGGTCTTGATAAGTGGTGATGCCTATGTAAAAAAAAAAAAAAAAAAAAAAAAAAAAAAAAAAAAAAAAAAAACCCTGCATTTTTAATTAGAATTGTTTATAAATTCAGTCATACTTTCCCCACAAAACAAGCGATTCAAAAAATGCATATTTAAGTTACTCATGTGAAGGAGGTTCAACAAATATGATTGCACAACGTTTTGATTTGACCTCTGCCCTTCTTTCCCTGACAAGGTTCGACAGAAAGATTCCAGAGTTTTACAAGTTACGTGTAGCATAGTGGATAAATCATTTGGTGAAATTCAGTTGTAAAAAGTAGTGTTGGGACGATTAATTGGAATCGGGAATTGGAAAAATCCAAGCTTTTTGGGGTATCGGAATCGGTATTGGGAAAATTGGAGCCTATTTTCTGATGACAAAACCGATTCTTATTTTATTTTTATAAAACATTTTCCCCTGCTTGTAGTAATAATAATAATAATAATAATAAAAATAAATTTACTGATTTACACTTCCAGTAAGACTAAAATCTTTAGATCGCCCCCCCCCTCAAAAGTGTGTCTTTACGTTTGTGAAAATATGCACATTTAAGATGTTTTCTTACAGTAATCAGGATAAAATAATTTTATAGTAAAATATTTATAAAGAATCGGAAATTGTATCTGAATTGAGAATTTAGTACGGAATCGGTAATTGTATCGGAATCAGGAAAAATATTGGAATCGTCCCATCACTAGTAAAAAGATACAACTGCGAATTGTTTAGGAATTCTACCCAACCATGGCTGACGTGATGAGAGCATGCTACTTTCGTGGATGAAATAAAGGGTGACGTTCGAAATTCTGTGCAGATTAATGAGTTTGAAAAAAAAAAAAAAAAAAAAAAAGTTTGACAAAAGATACACCTGAAGAAGGTCGGAGGTTTCATCAACCGAAACGTTGTGAAAGAAAATAACACTCAAGATAGCAACAGGAGTCAGAAGAAACCAATATGAATTAATAGTTTGTAACAAGAGATACTGTGCTTCAACATCAAATAACATCAAAAGGGGTTGATATGCCGTAAACCAGACGCGTAAAACCGATTGTTATGAAATCAATTTTTGTTCCCACCGATGATTCGCTGTAAAAATGGATTACTTTTTTTTTATTGTTGAAAACGAATAATAGAAGACTTAATTCATTCGTTTCTTTATTCAATCCAATTGCAATCTATAAATCGAACGTTTGTCTTGATGGTCGATCCCATATGATTTGATGCGGTCAGAAATCAATAAACTATTATATTGGGCTTTTACTCAATCATTTCAAACATAGGTCATTGATTTGTTGATTCATTTGGACGGCCTTTTGTTTCTTTGTCTCCGCTGTTGCAATCCTGTTCTGAACGCTGAACTCCTTATTTACATTTTGTTTTTATTTGCACAACATAAAATGTTTATAGGACAGTTCAGCCTTAACTATAATTTAATAAACATTAATAGTGGTGTTGGGACGATTAATCGGAATCAGAAAAAAAAAAAAAAAATTCAAACATTTTGGATATCGGAAAAAAATCGAAGCCAATTTTCGATTAAAATACAAAGCATTTTGGCTATTGGAAAGACATTGAACAGAATTTCCGACTCCAAAAACGATCCTTTTATTTATTTATGTTTTTTTTTTTTTTTTTTTTTGCAAACTTAATTTTATATTCTTGGCACAAGTGAAAAATATCGATGAAGGTCTCACAATGAGTTTATCAAAATCTTAGATAAAAAAAAACATAAATTAAAAAAAACATTAAGTTTGTCAAATTAAAACTAAAATTATACCTAGATTTAAAAGAGAAAGTTTCTCGTTAGCCTCCCAACCCATAAACTTCTATTTTAGGCAATTTTAAAATCGGTATCGGCAAGCATAAAAATCGGTAATATGAAAAACCAGGAAAAAAATATTGAAATCGTGCGTTCATTAATAATACCATTCAGCATAACATTTGGTTTAACCCACCTTATGATAGTGATTACCATAGAAAAATTGTTCAAACAAACCGATTAATTGGTACTGTTTAGATCATTGAGACTACTTGAGTGTTATTCTTAACGTTTCGGTCGATGTAAGTTCCGACCTTCTTCAGTTGTATCTTGTGGAAACTCTTAATAAAAATTCTGATATTTATAATATTTTGTAAAATTTTAAGATATCAAAGATTAATAAATATGCGCCTAATTTCAATTTCTATGGGGATAGTTGAAAGCGTTTTTAGGGTAATAATGTGGGTACGATCCCCTCCATTTCGTTTTTATGAAAATCGCTCCAGACAAGGCATGAAGTCACTTGATGTAAGAAGATAGAATATACTACTTCAAGGTCAAAATCTAGATGTTAGATGAAAGATTCCGTCAGAAGCATCGCTAGCCTCTTTATTAAAAATTTGAATATTTCTGATTTACATCAACTTGTATCTACAGTTAATCGAACATCAATTTCTTTTTAAAGCTCCTTAAACTTAAATCTTATATTTTAGACATGATTTTAGAGTCAAAATCAAATAATGAATTTTTATCAAGTTTAGAGTAAGTATTATAGACGTAAGGTTTAGAATTATTACCTTCATTTTTAATCTTCGTAAAAGGGACATAAAGTATTCTAAGTAAAACTTATATTTTTGGATTTGCGTGGATTTTAATTCATAATCATGGGACATAATTATAAAAAGAATTCCTGAATTTTATTTTCTTCTTAATACCTCTTAAGCTTAAGTCTTAAATGCAAGACATTTTCTAGAATCTATTTTAGGCAATTTTAGAATCGGTAAGCATAACAATCGGTAATATGAAAAACCAGGAAAAAAATATTGAAATCGTGCGTTCATTAATAATACCAGTAAGCATAACATTTGGTTTAACCCACCTTATGATAGTGATTACCATAGAAAAATTGGGAATCTTGTCTCCGAGGATCACAATAACTGCTGTGTCAACACACGTGCACATATATTTACTTTATTAGTTAAAGACAATGGATACCCCCTGTAAGAGTGGTTTCATATGTAATTGTGAGGCAAGGATTGCACAATCACAAACCACACATCTCTTGAATCGGCACTGCTTGAGTCTAGTGGCTAGGAGAAGTCTAGAACAACTGGAAACAATGCAGAGATAAGCAGAGAGCACATACAGCACCTAGTATTCTCAAATGGTCACCCATTTTAGTACTGACCAGGCTCAACGTTGCTCAACTTTGTTGATCTAACAGGACCCGATGTGTCAACGTAATTATGCCGTATATCTATGAACGTGAAAATGTGTGTGCGAGGACACTTCTCCGTCTATATATTCAACACAGGTTTTATCTACATACTTGAAATTTGGTATATAGGGTATTCAGACATGTTGAAAACTTTAATCGGTTGTCATTCGAGAAAACATGCTGCTAAGGGATCAAAATTGAAAAATTGGTTCGTGCAGGTGTTCGGATTTTTATCTGTTTGCCGTTTCATGAATGCGTGAATCGTTCACATGAGAGATTCCTTATGTTAAGGAGTAGGTTTGGAAACGCTTTTTAAAAGAAGGTGTGAAGCTTGCCTAATGGTTATCGTAGTTGACTCACTGTTTTTAGGTTTTGGCTTCGATCTCAGCTAGAGTATTTTTTTTCTCTCACAAGAAGTGAACAGTTTTAAAAAAAACAATACTCGCAGGCACATGTCTCAGTTTCTCTATAGATTAAAATATAGTATGCATATTTTATGATCAGGCAACTGCTATATATATATATATATATATATATATATATATATATATACACACACTAAACGAATATAAAAAGTCAAATTCCAAAAATATAAGTTTTACTTAGAATACTTTATGTCCCTTTTACGAAGATTAAAAATGAAGGTAATAATTCTAAACCTTACGTCTATAATACTTACTCTAAACTTGATAAAAATTCATTATTTGATTTTGACTCTAAAATCATGTCTAAAATATAAGATTTAAGTTTAAAGAGGTTTAAAAAGAAATTGATGTTCGATTAACTGTAGATACAAGTTGATGTAAAATCAGAAATATTCAAATTTTTAAAGTTTGAATATATATATATATATATATATATATATATATATATATTGTTCTATATATTATCGTCGTTTAAAATACTCCGAAGAAATTTAACATTTTGGAATTGCTATCAGATTGATTCCTATTGCTGATTGTTCAATTTTAAAAATCGTGTTGTCTGAAACTCCCCCAATCTGGATTAGTTTCCAATCCTTTTACCCGCTTTGCATAAAGTTAAACTAAATATAGTCCATATTACTCACCCTTCGACCTACCAATTGTGTTTCAGAATTCATAATGGAATAAAAGTCACAGAATCTCATTTGTGTTCATGAATAAAATAAAATACAAGTCGTATTTTATTTTATTTGCGGACTATTATCCTCATCTTTATAGTTGTTATGTCACCATGTTTGAGCCAACTCATTCTCTGGCCTTCTTCAGGTGGTTTACTGTGACGGAATAGAAATATAGAATCTCTTAATTCTCAGTAATTACTGACTTCCATAGTTGTCACATCACATTTTGGCCAACTAATCCTCTGACCTGCTTTGGGTAGGAATGAAACCATTATCTTCAGACAATGCTCACCTGGAACTGTAGAGATTTAACGCCTCTATCGACTGCAACACAAGGCCTGAAGATTATGATGCAAGTCCAGAAATAAATATTACAAATTACTCCTCTCAAAGGATTCCAATAAAAAATAATATACAAGTCGTATTTCATTTGTATTTAAAATATAATTGTAACAGCAGTCAAATTGGTAAGAAACAGGAATTCAGAATAATTTGGTACGGGTATGTTATTTTCCTACTGACGAGCATTAACATACGGATATAAAATATTAATTAAAATTAAATAATAAACTTGTGTTGAGTTGATCAATCGGAATCGGAACTTTTTTGAATCAATATAAAAAAAAATTGTGTTTATTTTCCAATGCCCCAAAACGCTAGTTTTATTTGTTTGTTTATTGTTTTAAGCTTAATTTTCAATTGCTGGTAGTAATGATATGATAAATATTTATTGATTTTGAACTACGAATTAAAGAAAATGCCAAAGATTATCTCACACAATTGTGTTTTTACGTTTGTGAAAATATATGCACGTAGGACATCAGACGTAGATTCCATGAACAAAGCTTCTTTCTAAGAACTGCACACCTGTGGAACTCTCTTCCGTTTACCTGCTTTCCAGCTGACTACAATATGGCCGTCTTCAAGTCCAATGTAAACAAGTTCTTGATGAGCCGTTCCCCTTAGGTAATCAAATTTACCAAATTTACACTTCTAACGGTTACTATGTTATCCTTTTGACCACTGTACACTCTTTAACCCTTATCCTCGAGTGGCCTCTGTGCCTTGGTAAGAGGTGATTTCCTTGTACCTCCCCCCCAAAAAACATGCATTTAAAAGATATTGTGACAATTAACTTTAGAAATATCAACAACTCCATGGTTAAATATTCAGATAAAAATTATAAAAAAAGAATCGAAATCACTAATTGTATCGGAATCAGAAAACTATTGGAATCGTCCCATCACTAATATATACGCATACACAATGTATACGTATGTATATAGATAGATTTTCTCCGTAAGAAAATATTTCGTATACACGAAACTGAAAAGGTGAGTGCGTGATCGGATTATCTCATAATCCGAGAAGAAACTCTGAAAGGGATTTAGAGATGGAAACTTTGTTTCTTTCCTCGTAATCTTTTACAAGTAAGATCACATCCTCAATAAGAAAACATAAAACCAACAACCATCAACGCTAAGCCGGCGTTAGAATTTCAGCCAGGGTCACAGAAACGGATAGAAATCTAAAGACATCATTCATGGTTTCGATGATATTAAATTCTATATTCGCCAAATTCTTCGGACAAAAGGTCTCCCTCTAATTGGTTTTCAGGTATTTTTGTTTTAGTGTCCGCTAATCGGAAATATTCCCCACAAACTATCATGACAACAATAGCGAAAGGGAAGATAAAAAAAAAAAAAAAAAAAAAAAAAAAAAAGATTCGCGTTCTAGACGCAGCCTGCCGAATGATCAAAGAAAATAGATTTTATCAACTTCAATTATAATTTTCGTACCCGCCACAACAACAACAACAAAAAGTCTTATTACAGTGTGGTCTTTATATTTAATTTATTTCGTTTAAAGAAAAAATTACAATTAAAAAAAAATTCCAATATAAAATTAAAACATTTAAAAAAGTAAATTCTCCAAAAGACAAAACAAATTTAGGCACAAGGCCCTATAAGATCTGAGGAGGGGAGTGTTGCAGGGTCTTTGTAACTAAAGTAAGAATGGCGTCTGTGGCGACTTTACTCTTGACTGACAACATTTACCACAATACCTCATTCACTCTGTGGAATCTAAAGCTAACTAATTAAAACCCCAGCGTTTTTACAAAAAGGATATATATATACAATTTCTGTATGTGTGTGTGAGCATTTTTTTTTTTATTATATATTCGAAAGTTTGATGTGTGACCCCCCCTTTTTTTTTTTTAAATTGATTCGCCTCTTTATATTAGACATAACTCTTTTTTGGCTTTAGACTCCTGCATTAGAACCCGTGATACTTTAATGAATTAACTGGGGTCACGCGATGATGACAGTCACGATTAGTACAAACTAATAAGAAAAGCTTGTAACAGGACCCACCAATCTCGCAACGCGGCATATATATTACGATACTAATCCTAAACCTTACGTCTATAATACTTACTCTAAACTTGATAAAAATTCATTATTTGATCTTGACTCTAAATATGTCTAAAATATAAGATTTGAGTTTAAGGAGCATTAAAAAGAAATTGATGTTCGATTAATTATGGATAAAAATTAATGTAAATCAGAAATATTCAAATTTTTAAAAGAAGTTGTTTCTTTATCTATATTATCGTCGTTTAAAATACTCTGAAGAAATTTAACATTTCGGAATTGTTATCAGATTGATATCTATTACGGATTGTCCAGATTAAAAAAAAAAAAAAAAAAAAAAAAAAAAATTGTGTTGTCCGAAACACTCCCAATCCGGATTCGTTTCCGACCCTTTTTCCCCCGCTTTGCATAAAGTTAAATTAAATATAGTCCATATTACTCACCCTTCGACCTACCAATTGTGTTTCAGAATGCATAATAGAATGAATCACAGAATCTTCATTTGTGTTTATGAATAAAATAAAGTCGTATTTCTATTTACTTTTTTGTGGACTATTATCTTCATCTTCATAGTTGTTTCGGCCGACTCATTCTTTGGCCTTCTCCATGTGGTTAACCGTGACTGAATATGAATGCTGAGTCTCTTAAATCATCCTCAGTAATTACTACCTTCTTACCAAGACCAGAAGGCCACTCGAGGATAAGGGTTAATGAGTGTAAGGTGGTAGTGTAGTAATCACTAGGGCCAGGAAAACAGCATATTCTTCTCATTGATTTGGCTCTCGAGTGTGTATCCGTTGCTATCTTACATGCTTTTATATAGAATGTGATTCTTGGTTGATTAACTGTGTCGGATGTATATTCGAGAGTCAAAACAATGAAAAGAATATGCTGTTGTCATAGCCCAAGTAATTACTAATGATGTAAATTGAGTAGGATTTGATTATTTATGGGAATGGCTAAACAATAACTTGTTTACACTGGATTTGAAGGTTACCAGGTTGTATTCAACTGGGAAGCAGGACAGTGGAACAGTGTTCCACATGAGGGCAGTTCTGGGGAAAAGCTTTGTTCATGGAATCTGCGTTTAGATTTAGGCACAGAGAGCGTGATTGAAAATCGTGGTTGTAGCTAGTCGAGTGTTTTTTTTTTGAGAAAGTTTGGCAAGGGGGAGGCATAGATTTGAGTTCAATCGAGCACATATCAGTATGTGACGTCACAGACAGGAAGTCAGCAATAAGATGTGGCGAAGATAAAAAAAATCTGTTTTTGGCTTGTGAGCCGACTTGTTCAGATGTAGTTCTTCCAAAGCTCTTCACTCGCCCACCAAGGAGTGAACGAACGGAATCTAACGCAATGTTGCTAAGGAATAAAGCAACACAGGAGATCAAAGTGTAGTATCTGTTCTTCAGAGGCTACACTTCAATTTCTTGTTCTGTCAGTGGAGGAGAAATCCTTCACGACTGAGACATTGTTCCTTTTCTCCACATTAAAAAACGACCCTGGTGTCTAACTGTTCCGTGGGGAGGCATTGTGAATAGCAACATAGGAGATGAAGCATTTGGCGACAATGTTGCTAGCGTTTTTTGTTCTTTTATCTTATTAGATTACTAGCAGACTGCCCGGCGTTGCCCGGTCGTAAAATAGACATGTACCGATAACTCGATGAAAGCGTACACAAAACATGATTGCATACGTATATGTTTTTAAGCTATACTTGTCATCCAAATAAGGGTAGGGGGTTGTAGTTTCAACCCACAGCTGGAGAAAGGTGCATGTCTAGCCGCACTGATGAGTTGTGATACAACGAAACAGTACTGTATGTGGATGACTAATAAGCCCCCCTCTTTGGGGAGAACACTTTGTAACTATATTTTCACCCGACATGTATTTAAGCAATTAAGCGAAGGCCACTATTAATTTGTTTGTAAACAAACTTCTGGTTTTAGCACTGTAAGCAACGGGCGGGTGTGAATTTAATACACACTCGAGGAAAAATATTTACGGCACTGATTTGTGGCCCGATGGTTAGAACAGGCGACTCTTAACTCGACGGTTGTAGGTTCAATCCACGGCTGGGGAAAGGTGTATGTCTAGCCACACTGATGAGTTGTAATACAACGAAACAGTACTGTATGTGGATGACAATATATATATATATATATATATTTTTTTTTTTTTTGATGCAACATGATCTGCTGTTCCTACGCAAAATATATCTAGGTGTTATTTTTTGTACGGCATAATTACGTTGACTCACAGGTTACCGTTAGAACTTTGAAGTTAAGCAACGTTGAGCCTGGCCAGTACTAAAATGAGTGAACATTTGGGAATTCCACATACTGTATGTGCTCTCCGCTTATCCCGGCAGTGATTCCAGTCGTACTGGACCTCTTCTTGCTTCTGGACTCATGCAGTGCCGATTCAGGAGAAGTGTAGTTGATGATTGCGCAACCCTTGCCTCAATTACACGCGCGACTACTCTTACAGGAGGTATCCATTGCTTTTGGAGACTGAACGGAGGCTTCCACGTAGGTCGGAAATGAGTGGAACACAATAATTAAAACCACGCAAAGAAAATTAAGTTTTTTTTCCGATTGATTCAACGGAAAAAAAAAAAAAAAAAAAAAATCGGTCTTTTTAGATTTGAAGCGATTCAATCATTTTAGTATTTTTTTACCGCCTAAGACGCAGCTGTCAAAACGAGGCTATACTTATTCAATCAAATGACAGACGACAACTGGAATTGAGATTTAAATATGGCTGCCTTTCGTCCAGCAGAACTTCAATGTTTTTAAATTACAAAGCTATTTTCTGAATATAATCCGAACTAGATACAAACAGCGATTACTTGTATGCAAAGTGCTTTTGTAAAAGAGATCGGCATAAAATACCCCCGGCACTACCTCCCATCCGAGAGGGAATGCATGTTAGGATAATAAAGGAACTAAAGAGAAGAGAATCCATTTATGCTATTGGCCATCTGCATGAATTTAACATACAGATAACTTTCCGCGATGCATTATACAGTGGCGTTTATCCTACATTTTGTACGACAAGAAATGAGGGTTTAATCTATCTCAACGTGAGGATCTAGACCCTTCTCTCTAACTGACAAATATCTTGACAGGTGTCACGAACCAAAGTCAAAGGCGCGAGTGCGTACTGCGCACGAATAATGACGATATTTTAAATGAAAAACAAGAACCTTCCACAAAAATTCTCTACTAGAATATCATTATATATATATATATATATATATATATATATATATGCACACACACACACACACTTATGTTATAATCATTAGATCACTATGGGCTGATATTACGACATTTAAAAAATAAATTCAACGGTATTTCTCGCGGTTGAGATTGACCGTGGGGTTTGTTCCTTGTCAATGGAGTCAGAGATTGCTTCGTAACCGGGTTCAAATCTTCCGACCGGTAGCAATTGTGTTACCCTGTACTAATGATTCCCGAAAGGATGAAACACTAGTGTTTGTAGTATTAAAAAATATTTGTTTATAATATACACACACACACACACATACATATATATATATATATATATATATATATACACACACACACACACTAGCAGCGAGACCTGACGTTGTTCGGAATTGAATGAAGATCAACAAATGTTCCATCCTCCAAGACTTTTGTCATCGAAATCAGTGAAATCGCTCATTTTCAATCAAATCGATTGATTACCTGTACTAGTTAAGGACCCATCGCGGTGTACAGAGAGGAAACTTCACATGCCTCTCAGCAATGAATTAGTCTGCAATATATTGCACTGTAGAGAACCTACTGTTGATTTTAGAAGATTTTTTTTTAATAATAGCTCAATTAAAGTTTAAAACGTCAAAGTCAAGTATCATGCTTCAATTGTGCTCTACACAGAAACATTAATTTTGAACGCGCCCCTGTTTTATCAAAGCACCTACTGTTAGTTTTATACAGTGAGCCTTTCTGCTTGTGCGGGGATAAAGCTTCTCGAATGCAATGCTGTTAGACTGTATAAGCTGTTACCTTTTATCAAAATCGGACTTTTTTTTAATCAGATCTTTTCGCTATCGAGTTTCGATACTTATCGGAGGCAAATATATACAAAACCCATCAAAGAACACTTCCAGATAGATAAAAAAAATTGTGACATTTAAAAAGGATCGGCTTAGCCGTATTGGAGTTCGTAGAGGACGGATAAGCGCGCGCGTGGCGAGTCGGGGGAAAATCCCTATAGTGAGAAGTATTTATATTTAAAAAAGTTTACCATTTCAATAAAAAAATTCAGTAATTTATTTGCACACGATTCGCTTCTGAACTGATGACGTCATCATTATTACTTTTGGAGCACAGCTGCTAGGTGTGATGAGTACAATTTCAGGTTATATTTTGTATAATTTAATTGCATGCAAAGAGGGTAAAAAGGAGAATGAAACCCTTCGTGAAATTTCAGATACATTTAACTTCTGTAGAACTTTGAACAATAGGTATTTGATGTCAATTACCATCACGCAATTTATAGTTTTCTTGGAGTATTTTAAAGGGTTTTATGGGCAATTTCCCTTTTGAAAACTTGCATATATTTATTTGCATGCACACATACATATTAGTGATGGGGCGATTCCAATATTTTTACCTATTCCGTACTAAAATCTCAGATTGTTTTTAGAAATATTTTCTGTAATATAAATCTCACCTGCCTATTTAAAATGTATGTAATATATATATATATATATATATATATATATATCTCACAGAAACTTTCGACAAAGGCGACAGATTGTCACGAGACCGGTATCATTTTGAAGAGCGACCTTTCGGACGAAAAATATTGAAAAATTGGCTAAAAACATTAATTCCTTCACCCTCAGCTGGGCTCTTTTCTACAGGAAAGGGTCGCTTTTTTCGCAAGTCATCGCCTCTGTTCGATTGTTTAGTCTTTATTTCAACATACGTCACTTCCAGTTTGGCGAAGGGCGCAACAGCTAACGAGTCACGTTTTTTTTCACGTTCTTTTCTTTCTTTGCGTTACGGGTTCGAGCCTACCTGCCTACTACCACTTTTTTGCGCTCGCAATTTTTTTTCTTTTTTGTTCAACCTTACACACACCTCCACTTTCTTTTCCGCCTTCTCGTCACGGGTTCGAGCTTGCTTGCCTACTACAACTTTTTTTTTTTTTTTTGCTCAACACACACCTACAAAGACCAGAGCAACTTAAAATTTCTGGAGATCGGACCAATCAGTCTCCTGTACATCATGAGTAAGTTGCTGGAATCTCCGAGAAACAGAGAACTGGTCAACCACCTTAGCAAAACTAACCTGGTCAGTGACATGCAATATGGTTTCCTTCTGTGAGATCTACAGCTGTGATGTACTATCGTATCACACAGGATTAATTAATCTCTTGACAAGGGCTTCATTTCTAGAGCAATAGCTCTTGACATATCAAAGGCTTTTGGTAGAATATAGCATAAATATCTACTACACAAGATCGCCAGCTATGGAACAGTTGGAAATGTCCTCAATTATTAAACCCTTTCTCTCTGATAGGTTTATAAGAGTAGTCGTCGATGGGCAGAAATCAGAAACGCATAGTATTAAGGCTAGCCCAACTCTACTCCTGATCATCAAATATCACCCAAACCACATTCTTAAATAATTCGTAGACATTTATGCAGACCACACGACAATCTATGACACACTTCAAAGGCCAGCAACGACAAAAGTAATTCTGATTCTTTCTTCTGATCTTGAGAACGTGGTGCAATGGGGAAAAAGGTGGTTGGTTAATTGTAATGTATCGAAAACCAAATTTCTCTCCTTTAATCATAATCGCTCTGACCCCCCATTACATTCCAGTTGAAATGAATGGCTCTCATCTTCGGGAAGCTCCCTTTATTGACAAGTGTATGGGACTGACCTACACTCCTTGTCTGAAATGGAACGCACATATCTTGCCAAGATCGCTGGAAAATGGTTGGATCACTATCGCTCCAGAAGGTATCTCACTTTCGATGCAATCCTATCTGGATAAGAGCCAGGTACGTCCTAAAATTGAGTACTGCTGCCACATCTGGCAGGAGCTGCTCGGCACGCCCTATCCTGCCTTGATAGTTCAAAACCAGCTTCAAAACCTAGTAGGTGATGCCCTTTTTCTCTTCCCCCCTCCCCACACCATTAACGATTGCTAAACTATCACTTTACATTCATTAAATCTTATCCCCAAGCAGGACTATGGACAAATTTATCTTTAGTTGGCCTTTGACAACTAAATATTTTCGTTTACTAACCAAATAGAAAAGATTAGCCAAACTAACGTGATTTTTAGAATGTGACATCTTCGTTCTGTGACGAGTACCTGTAAATCAAAGATTTTTGTGTGTGTGTGTTTAATGTGTAATTCTAAATATACAACAAATTTTATGTTGATACTTGAAGGTATAAAAAATCTAGTTTCATCAGAATTTATAAACAGCCTTCGTTAAGAGAAAGAATATATTGTTCTATCAAACTTTTGTTTAAATAATTTATTTTTTTTTAAATAAAACGAACAAAGTTGAAAAGATATTTTTCACTCAGTAGTGAGCTTTGGAAAATCGTCAGTGAAAGAAATACAATCGCCAAAATATAGGCGTTTTATAATTTCTAGTCGCCACTTTGAAAAATCACTCGCAAATGCGACTGTTTCACTCGCAATGTAGAGCCCTGTTAAGTGGCCTTCGGGCCTTGATAAGTAGCAACTCCCAAGTAAAAAAAAAAAAAAAAAAAAAAATTACATTGGGTACGTCAGCTAGTACATCTGCGTTCGTGATGTCATGCAGGTATTTAAGAGTGGCGTATGATGTAAATCCAATTTTTATTTGAATGAAGCAACGTTCAAGCACGAAACCCCGTCGAGTTTCATTGGTGGATCGCATTGAATCTAACTCGCTGTACTCGTAACCACACGTGTTTATAGAAATGTTGAATTAAAGAAAATGAAAACTGGTTTCGTTCCGAGCCGTGTTAAATTGGACGTAAGTTGACACCGACGACAGAAACACAGGCCACGTTTACCACGAGGGTGAGATTATTTTTTTTTCTGTTCACTTTTCTTACTGTTTTCATTCTAGCTTAAAATAAAATCCTATACCTTTTTTTCCCCCCGTCTCTTTTGTTTGCGAATAAGAAGAGTTATGTGAAGGGAGATTGTATTCAATTTACTCCGAGAAAGAAAAAAAAACAAAAAAAACAAAAACAAAAAAAACAAATCGCAATATTGTCCTGTATTTCCTGGTTTACGTCGATGGCAGTTTATAGAAATACAAATAAAAAAAAAAAATCTATCTACTATCGTGTGTGCGGCGACGCGGCGTGTGTGCGCGCGCGCGCGAGAGAGAGAGAGAGTTCCTTCCTCACAGATTCCGAAACGGCTGAGCCTATCCTTTGCAAATTTCACACAAAAGTAATTCATGTCTGGTAGTGTTCTTAGATATGTTTTGTACAGATAAGTATCGAAAAAAAAAAAAAAATCCAATCCTAAAAATAGTCTTTCCTAGAGATAAAAAAAGAATTTTCACATGGGAATATTTTACGTTACACCGGCAAAGGTGAAAATAAAATCTTAGCAAATCATTTCTTAAAAAAAAAAAAAAAAAAAAAAAAAAAAAAAAAAAAAAAAAAATTGACATCTGGATATATAGCTCTGTGGTAAAGCATTCGACTACAAATTGAATGATCCCCTGTTCAAGCCCGTGTGTACCTCAGCAGTTTATTTTTAATTAGTTTAATTTTCGATAAAAAAAGTTACCATTTAAAATCGACACAAATCATTTCTTCGTTTGCATATTTTAAAACTAATCAGAAGTGACTTTTCCAGGACATTCATCGTCAGGCATAAATATCAGCTGACGCGATATAAATAAATACAGACGGAATTTGATGAACGACATTATCATTATTTTTCTTTGCGAATTAGTCCACCAGGCAAATTATTCCTCGTAATATAAAGCAATCAACAGAGGATTGTTTCCATAATAATACACACACACAATCTGCATAAATTAAAATATGTTTAAGCGTATTGTACGCCCGGGCAACGCCGGGCGTCCAGATAGTTTTCTTTAAATGCATTCCTGAAAATGCTATTTCAAACTAAAGCCTAGCAGACCGTTAAAAATCCTATTTTAAATCAAAAGCGTAATAGACAAAGTTTGATGAAGTTGGGCATTTAGAAAAGAAAAAAAAAAATCTATTTAATTTTAAGCGTGACCGATCAATTTACTGATCCTAGCATAGTAAAGAGAAAAAAAGAAAAGAAAGGACAGAGAGAGAGAGAGAGAGAGAGAGAGAGAGAGAGAGAGAGAGAGAGAGGGATACATATAGAGATACAGAGGGAGGAAGACAGGGGGGGGGACAAAGATTGAACCAGAGAAGATACAGCAATCCATGATCATGTTTTACAATAGACAACAAAACGAATTTAAAAAAAAAAAAATAAATAAATAAATAAAACAAAAAATAAATAAAAAATAAAATAAAAAATAAAAATAAAAATAAATAATATATATATAACAAATAAATATTATCAAGACGAGTTACTCTTCTACCTAGCTGGGTGAGTTTTTAGTGTTTTTACTTATTTTACAGTTTTTATTCGGTTCAAAAAACAATTAGCGTCGAGTATTACATTAAAATAACAAAATAGCGGATACCGTTTGTTAAAACCCAGAGATCACTCAAGGAGAAAAGTTAATGTCTGAATCGCCGTGATAAATGGCGACGGTGGGAATCTGGTTAGAAATTGGTTATTTACGAGTATAGCTTAACAAAAATTGGTTTACGGTAGACTTAAAAACGACCACGGAAAGCAGTTCCGTGGTAGTGTCTTATCCACACGAGCAACTCCAGGAAAGAATCTTTGTTCATGGAATTTTCGCTTAGTTATAAGTACAGATAGAGTAAAGGGAATTGCAGTGGTTGTAGCTCGACGAGTGTTTATCATGAATCTATTACAGGGGGTGCATAGATTGAAGCTCAGCCAATCTGATACCCCAGTCGTCAATTGATAATAGTTATATGTAAGCATGGCTTGAAGTTCATCCTACAAACTCGATGAAGATGATTGGCTGTTTTTACATGCGTTTGTTTTTTACGTCACTTCAATTATGTTCGGTTTATTGAATCCAATTTGTCACGTTTTTAACTTATTTCAGGCTTCAAGCTTTCAATATTTTTTTTTTTTAGTATTTTGCCATATCCAAACAAATCTGAACTGATACAACACTTCATTTTTTTTTTCTTTTTTGTCAGTGAAGTAATCCTTCTACATTGAGGCAATTTTAGCTTTCTTTTTCAATCTAAAGGGTACCTTTTTTGAGGAGCGGGATTCTCTACCTTCGCATTAAAAAACGGATCTTCTGTCCAACTCTGCCCTCGCGGGAAGGCAAGAAAATAACTAATGTGACCACTAAAGATTAAAGTGAACATTGAGATAATCAAAAGTGAGGGGTAATTTCATAATGTCCTAATGGGGGGGGGGGTAATAAATCGTAGATAAAGACGCTGGTACTACGAGGCATCGTAGACAAGCAAGACGCTGGTACTACGACGCATCGTAGACAAGCAAGACGCTGGTACTACGACGCATCGTAGACAAGCAAGACGCTGGTACTACGACGCATCGTAGACAAGCAAGACGCTGGTACTATGTCTTCTATTATAAAAACACGTCTTTTTACTAAAAATAACTTTACACTGAAATATGAGAAACTTGTAGCAGTTACAAAGAATATTTTTTTAAATAGTTTTTTTTCTAATTAATATATACTATAATCAGCTGAATTGCTAAGAAAAAGAAACTTAAAAATTAATTTTTAAAAAAGATTAAAACGATTAAAATTCCATTATTTCAAAATGTTTCGTTACAGATTTTTAATTGTGTTTAATTTTTTTTTTAAATATTAAGTTTTCACATAAACATGGCTCTTGTCAGCTATTTTATCGCCAGATTAAAACCGATTAAAAAATATTGCACAAATATTAAGCATTTTGTAGGCCCTCATATTTTGTTCGACTTTTTCCGAACAAAAGTATGGAAGCCGAACATGACATACAGTAAAACCGTATTTCATATTTAATATACAAATGTTTATTATTAATCATTAAACTGTAAATCTTAAAACCTAACAAAATTATAACAAAGATTAATTATTAATTGCAGTTTGAAAAAGATAAAGGTTTTAAAAAAAATCATTAAGTTGCTTCTGCTTTTCCATAGTTCGTATAGTTAACAGAAGTCTGACGCCACGGAATTATACGCTACTTTTTTCACAATTCACATTCGGTTGGCAGTGCCTAGTAATAACAATGTACGGCACTCGTCTACTTTCAATAAAATTTCCCCAACTATCCCCTTTTCATGGTTTCACTTGTTACTTTTGCATTTTTGAAATTCACCAGCTGTGACAATCAGGCTTTGGTAGGGTGTATTCCAATTCCTGCTGTAGTTCATTTGAACCAGAAAAAAAACTTGGCCAGTCATCTCATAAGATGTATAGCAATAATATACTAAATTTTCAAAGGTTTACGACAATTTTAAACGCCTGTACTAAATCCCCCCCCCCAAAAAAAAACAAAAAAACATGGCTTCAACTGTTTATGCAAGGAGTTGCCGTTCGAATAGGATGGTGGGGTAGACCTACTGTTTCACCATAGTGCTGCAGTTTTTACCTCATGCGCATGGTGGAATATTTTCTAAAATAAAACTGCACAGCTGGAAAGGATTCTTATATTTCGAAGTTGCCGCCTTTTTTTTAGCTGCGTCAATGCATCACAATAATATGCTCTGTTCGTCTTTCCGTTCGGTTTATGTTTTAAATTGTATTTGCTTTGATCATCATGCAAGATGAATTGATGCATTTCAAGAAAATCTTTTGTTTATATACGGAAATGAATTCAGTTGTCAATATAGTATAGGGTCAGTGCAGATAAAAAGACGTAGCTTTGGTTACTTATAAGAAAAGAGAACCCACGGGATTTCAGAACTTAAGTCATTTCCTTTTACTAATAGAAAATCTCGTGCCAATCAGAGAAACTGCGGAATGAATTTACGATTTAAATGTAAAAAGCAGTCGATAATAAGCATATTAAGGTTAAAAAAAAACACAGACAAAAAGACAAAAAAAAAGGACTAGACAAGACAAAAAAAAAGGACTAGACAAGACAAAAAAAAAAAGGACTAGACAAGACAAAAAAAAAAGGACTAGACAAGACAAAAAAAAAAGGACTAGACAAGACAAAAAAAAAGGACTAGACAAGACAAAAAAAAAGGACTAGACAAGACAAAAAAAAAAAGGACTAGACAAGACAAATAAAAAGAACTTGACAAGACAAAAAAAAGAACTAGACAAGACAAAAAAAAGAACTAGACAAGACAAAAAAAAGAACTAGACAAGACAAAAAAAAGAACTAGACAAGACAAAAAAAAAGAACTAGACAAGACAAAAAAAAAGAACTAGACAAGACAAAAAAAAAGAACTAGACAAGACAAAAAAAAAAGAATTAGACAAGACAAGACAAAAAAAAACAACTAGACAAGACAAGACAAAAAAAAGAACTAGACAAGACAAGACAAGACAAAAAAAAAAGAACTAGACAAGACAAGACAAGACAAAAAAAAAAGAACTAGACAAGACAAGACAAAAAAAAAGAACTAGACAAGACAAGACAAAAAAAAAAGAACTAGACAAGACAAGACAAAAAAAAAAGAACTAGACAAGACAAGACAAAAAAAAAGAACTAGACAAGACAAGACAAAAATAAAAGAACTAGACAAGACAAGACAAAAATAAAAGAACTAGACAAGACAAGACAAAAATAAAAGAACTAGACAAGACAAGACAAAAAAAAAAGAACTAGACAAGACAAGACAAAAATAAAAGAACTAGACAAGACAAGACAAAAATAAAAGAACTAGACAAGACAAGACAAAAATAAAAGAACTAGACAAGACAAGACAAAAATAAAAGAACTAGACAAGACAAGACAAAAAAAAAGAAACTAGACAAGACACTACAAAAAAAAAAGAACTAGACAAGACAAGACAAAAAAAAAAAGAACTAGACAAGACAAGACAAAAAAAAAGAACTAGACAAGACAAGACAAAAAAAAAGAACTAGACAAGACAAGACAAAAAAAAAGAACTAGACAAGACAAGACAATAAAAAAAAAGAACTAGACAAGACAAGACAATAAAAAAAAAGAACTAGACAAGACAAGACAAAAAAAAAGAACTAGACAAGACAAAAAAGAAACTAGACAAGACAAGACAAAAAAGAAACTAGACAAGACAAGACAAAAAAATAACTAGACAAGACAAGACAAAAAAAGAAACTAGACAAGACAAGACAAAAAAAGAACTAGACAAGACAAGACAAAAAAAGAACTAGACAAGACAAGACAAAAAAAAAAGAACTAGACAAGACAAGACAAAAAAAAAAGAACTAGACAAGACAAGACAAAAAAAAACTAGACAAGACAAGACAAAAAAAAGAACAAGACAAGACAAAAAAAGAACTAGACAAGACAAGACAAAAAAAGAACTAGACAAGACAAGACAAAAAAAGAACTAGACAAGACAGGACAAAAAAGAACTAGACAAGACAAGACAAAAATAAAAGAACTAGACAAGACAAGACAAAAAAAAAGAAACTAGACAAGACAAGACAAAAAAAGAACTAGACAAGACAAGACAAAAAAAAAGAACTAGACAAGACAAGACAAAAAAAAAGAACTAGACAAGACAAGACAAAAAAAGAACTAGACAAGACAAGACAAAAAAAAAGAAACTAGACAAGACAAGACAAAAAAAGAACTAGACAAGACAAGACAAAAAAAAGAACTAGACAAGACAAGACAAAAAAAAAGAACTAGACAAGACAAGACAAAAAAAAAGAACTAGACAAGACAAGACAAAAAAAAAGAACTAGACAAGACAAGACAAAAATAAAAGAACTAGACAAGACAAGACAAAAAAAAAGAACTAGACAAGACAAGACAAAAAAAAAAGAACTAGACAAGACAAGACAAAAAAAAAAGAACAAGACAAGACAAAAAAAAAGAACAAGACAAGACAAAAAAAGAACTAGACAAGACAAGACAAAAAAGAAACTAGACAAGACAAGACAAAAAAAGAAACTAGACAAGACAAGACAAAAAAAGAAACTAGACAAGACAAGACAAAAAAAGAACTAGACAAGACAAGACAAAAAAAGAACTAGACAAGACAAGACAAAAAAAGAACAAGACAAGACAAAAAAAAAGAACAAGACAAGACAAAAAAAAAGAACTAGACAAGACAAGACAAAAAAAAAAGAACTAGACAAGACAAAAAAAAAAGAACTAGACAAGACAAGACAAAAAAAAGAACTAGACAAGACAAGACAAAAAAAAAGTACTAGACAAGACAAGACAAAAAAAAAGAACTGGACAAGACAAGACAAAAAAAAAAGAACTAGACAAGACAAGACAAAAGAACAAGACAAGACAAAAGAACAAGACAAGACAAAAGAACTAGACAAGACAAAAGAACTAGACAAGACAAAAAAAAGAACTAGACAAGACAAAAAAAAGTACTAGACAAGACAAGACAAAAAAAAGTACTAGACAAGACAAGACAAAAAAAAAGAACAAGACAAGACAAAAAAAAGTACTAGACAAGACAAGACAAAAAAGTACTAGACAAGACAAGACAAAAAAAAAGTACTAGACAAGACAAGACAAAAAAAGAACTAGACAAGACAAGACAAAAAAAGAACTAGACAAGACAAGACAAAAAAAGAATTAGACAAGACAAGACAAAAAAAGAACTAGACAAGACAAGACAAAAAAAGAACTAGACAAGACAAGACAAAAAAAAAAGAACAAGACAAGACAAAATAAAGAACTAGACAAGACAAGACAAAAAAAAGAACAAGACAAGACAAGACAAAAAAAAAAGAACAAGACAAGACAAAAAAAAAGAACAAGACAAGACAAGACAAAAAAAAAGAACAAGACAAGACAAAAAAAAGAACAAGACAAGACAAAAAAAAGAACTAGACAAGACAAAAAAAAAGAACAAGACAAGACAAAAAAAAGAACAAGACAAGACAAGACAAAAAAAAGAACAAGACAAGACAAGACAAAAAAAAGAACAAGACAAGACAAAAAAAAGAACAAGACCAGACAAAAAAAAAGAACAAGACCAGACAAAAAAAAAGAACAAGACCAGACAAAAAAAAAGAACTAGACCAGACAAAAAAAAAGAACTAGACCAGACAAAAAAAAAGAACTAGACCAGACAAAATAAAGAACTAGACCAGACAAAATAAAGAACTAGACAAGACAAAAAAAAAGAACAAGACAAGACAAAAAAAAGAACAAGACAAGACAAAAAAAAGAACTAGACAAGACAAAAAAAAAGAACAAGACAAGACAAAAAAAAAGAACAAGACAAGACAAAAAAAAAGAACAAGACAAGACAAAAAAAAAGAACAAGACAAGACAAGACAAAAAAAAAAGAACTAGACAAGACAAAAAAAAAGAACAAGACAAGACAAAAAAAAAGAACAAGACAAGACAAAAAAAAAGAACAAGACAAGACAAGACAAAAAAAAGAACAAGACAAGACAAAAAAAAAGAACAAGACCAGACAAAAAAAAGAACAAGACCAGACAAAAAAAAAGAACAAGACCAGACAAAAAAAAAGAACAAGACCAGACAAAAAAAAAGAACTAGACCAGACAAAAAAAAAAGAACTAGACCAGACAAAAAAAAAGAACTAGACCAGACAAAAAAAAAGAACTAGACCAGACAAAAAAAAAGAACAAGACCAGACAAAAAAAAAGAACAAGACCAGACAAAAAAAAAGAACTAGACCAGACAAAAAAAAAGAACTAGACCAGACAAAAAAAAAGAACTAGACCAGACAAAAAAAAAAGAACTAGACCAGACAAAAAAAAAGAACTAGACCAGACAAAAAAAAAGAACTAGACCAGACAAAATAAAGAACTAGACCAGACAAAATAAAGAACTAGACCAGACAAAATAAAGAACTAGACAAGACAAAAAAAAGAACAAGACAAGACAAAAAAAAAGAACTAGACAAGACAAGACAAAAAAAAGAACAAGACAAGACAAAAAAAAAGAACAAGACCAGACAAAAAAAAAGAACAAGACCAGACAAAAAAAAAAGAACTAGACCAGACAAAAAAAAAAGAACTAGACCAGACAAAAAAAAAAGAACTAGACCAGACAAAATAAAGAACTAGACCAGACAAAATAAAGAACTAGACAAGACAAAAAAAAGAACTAGACCAGACAAAAAAAAAGAACTAGACCAGACAAAATAAAGAACTAGACCAGACAAAATAAAGAACTAGACCAGACAAAATAAAGAACTAGACCAGACAAAATAAAGAACTAGACAAGACAAAAAAAAAGAACTAGACCAGACAAAAAAAAAAGAACTAGACCAGACAAAAAAAAAGAACTAGACCAGACAAAAAAAAAGAACTAGACCAGACAAAATAAAGAACTAGACCAGACAAAATAAAGAACTAGACCAGACAAAATAAAGAACTAGACAAGACAAAAAAAAAGAACTAGACAAGACAAAAAAAGAACAAGACAAGACAAAAAAAAAGAACAAGACAAGACAAAAAAAAAAAAAAAGAACAAGACAAGACAAAAAAAGAACTAGACAAGACAAAAAAAAAGAACTAGACAAGACAAAAAAAAAAGAACTAGACAAGACAAAAAAAAAAGAACTAGACAAGACAAAAAAAAAGAACTAGACAAGACAAAAAAAAGAACTAGACAAGACAAAAAAAAGAACTAGACAAGACAAAAAAAAGAACTAGACAAGACAAAAAAAGAACTAGACAAGACAAAAAAAAGAACTAGACAAGACAAAAAAAAGAACTAGACAAGACAAAAAAAAGAACTAGACAAGACAAAAAAAAGAACTAGACGAGACAAAAAAAAGAACTAGACAAGACAAAAAAAAGAACTAGACAAGACAAAAAAAAAAGAACTAGACAAGACAAAAAAAAAAAGAACTAGACAAGACAAAAAAAAAGAACTAGACAAGACAAAAAAAAAAGAACTAGACAAGACAAAAAAAAAGAACTAGACAAGGCAAAAAAAGAGCAAGACAAAAAAGAGCAAGACAAAAAAAAATCATAAAGTACTTCGGACATTTTCAGAACTGGATAAAGATCCTCTGCTCGGAACTGACTCTCTAAGGATCCAAATCCTCATGGTGCCTGATCATTGCAAGTACCTTGTTTTGTTTCAGCACAAAAAAAATAAATAAAAAACCTATCGGAGATTACTAATTCCGAACTATAAAAAAAAAAAAATCGATACTCATTTTAAGTTGCCATTGCTGGGTTTTACATTTTATTTACATCCAATAGATTTATAGATTAATTCTTGGAATTTTTTTTTTACAGATTATCAGCTATTTAGTACTGGCCAACGTCTCTTAATTTACTGCGTTTTCACGAAATTTAAAATATTGTTCTTCAGTTGTTATATAGAACTAGCAGGCCGCTTGGCATTGCCTGGTAGTAAAATACGCTTAAATATATTTTTATTAATGCAGATTTTGTATTTACTATTATACTAGCGGGGGTGCCCGGTGTTGCTCGGATGTTTAGAGGTGTATGTGTGGGAGAGGGGTAAATCAAAAACAAAGCTAAGTAATAACCCTGTCTAAATATTATTAAAAAAAATCAATGTAAAAACATCTTTAAAAAAATCGGAAAAAAAGCGAACGTGATGGAAAAAACCCTAACTTGATGCAAATCGAACGATGTAAAAACTTCTTGGTGGGGGTGCCTGGCGTTTGAAAAAAAAAAGTTCAGGGGAAGGAGGTAGGCTCAAACCTGAATCCTTTAGGCGAAAGCAAAAAAAAAAAAAAAAAAAGAAAAAAAAGCGTGATGACTTACCTCGACGCTACGAAGGTAGAATAAGAATGAAAGAAATTTAATGATTAAAAAGTGAATTGACAGGTGCGTAAATTTAATGAGGTCAAGCATCAATCCCGCAGTTAAGTTTGGCTGCGAGGCAGTATTTGTTTGATTTTGTTTCCAAGGTGGGTTGGGAGGAAAACCAGATTCCCCATAAAAAATGGGGGTGTCCAAATGAAAAACAATTGTCTGATATGACGGTTTTCACCACATTGATCAAAGCTGATTTGATTTCTGGACGTCTCATGCTGGAAAGCCGGGGAGCTGTCTGTATTTGCTTCCCCACGAGAGCAAATTAGGCAGGAGGCCGTTTTTTAATGTGGAGAGGAGGGAGGGGAAGAGGAAAGGGGGACCAGCTCCCCAAGGGAGGGGAGGGAAGCTGGTAGTGAGAGCCTCTTGGTATATAGGGTTACCCTTTCATGGACCAGAAACTCATTGTCACAAGGACAATGGGCTTGGATTGCAGTATCTGCCGGAACAGATACGACACGCCGAGGAGCTGTCTTCGTTTCGATTAGTTTCACTTTATTTAGACTAAAAAGCCAAACAAACACGTGACATAGCGCGAATTTTATAAAAGTCAATCAAAATAAATCTAGACGCGACGTGCGTTCGTAAACCGTAGATATTATTATCTAGGGGGTATATAAACAGTTCTAAGACATAGTTCCCCCCTTTTATTGGAAATACAAAAATGCGCGTGCCCGTTTTGCCTTATATATATATATATATACAAGATTCTATTGAACCCAATATCGAGTAATGATTTAAAAAGTTAAAAGTTACTCGTGCGCCACGACTGAGAATCAAAACCAAACCGTTCAGCTTACGATTTACTTTTTCCTTTGACGTTAATGTCGGAGCCATGAAGACACGTTTGCTGCAAAGGTAAAAATTAAAACATGAACCAATAGCTATTACGTTACGCATGCATATTCATTACGCCAGTGTTCGACCTTCACCTGGCAAATTCCATTTTTAATTTTCACACTTTTATACCGATTTTCCCGGGCTAAAACCCAAATATAAAATTTCGCATGGGTTCAAATACCTTATATATTAAGTTTCATATCTGCAGACCAAAAACTGACAGGAGTTTTTTTTTAAACAAATATATATATATATACGCATACATAAATATGTATAGAGAAAAAGCTTCGTGTTTACTATACGTTTTTTACACAAATATTACGCAAGTATAAATCATGTAGAATATCTGCATGAATATAATTACACGTAATAGTTAACTAAAGATGATCATTCCATCAGAAAACCGAAGAAACTAACAGGGAATTAATTAAAATTAATATTAAAAAAAATATGAAAATTAAAAAAAAAAATAAAGTGTTTTAATATGAATATCAATATAAAAAAATATAGATTTCAACTCAAAACAAAAATACAGAAAAATCTTTATGATGCAAATACTCGTCACAGAATAAAAATGTCATATTCCAAAAATCACGTAAATTGATCAAGTAGAGTGAAAGGTTTTTCTTCGATGCTTGTCGGTTTCTCTCTGACCATGTTTCCCAAAGGGATAAAAAAAAAAAAAAAAAAAGTTCCTTAGGGGACAGATGAAATCAATGAGCCCTGCAAGCCGATTGGTCAGTGTGTGACCGAATCGCCCGGCAGGGACATTGACTCGCCAGAGACAATAAGTATTTTATTTGTGATTGCTACAGTAATAGGTAAAGGTATTTCACGTTCGTACGTACGTGATCACCTTTCACACACGTTAAAAAGAAGATCGATCACAAAGGCGGGCATTGGTGATTTACCTAATGCTAAGTTAAAATATTCCGACTTTCCTAATTTTAAAATGAAGTGTTTCCAGATTAAATTACGTCGACCGCTTACCTATGAATAGTAAAGTTTTAAATGTATTATAAAACGTGACATTCGAGGTGGCATATATAAAAATATCGTTTGACTTTTAGTGCCAAAAAATAAAAATAGATGACGCAAAAAGAATAGGCGACTCGAAGTCGGCAGCAAACAGTCTAAGCTAAAATTTCTTATATACTTTATTTTATTTTTTGCACAAAATAAAACATTGTTTCATTGTTTTGAATTTGTTTTTAGCATTGTAAACTATATATTACTCCATAAAATATTTATGGATGTTTTTAATTCTTTTAGAAAAAAAGATAGATTTTGATCCTACACCGTTTGCTACGGACTTCGAGTCGCCTATTATTCTGCAGGAGCTAAAAATATAAACAATGATACTCGTAAGTAATGGTAACTCACGAATTCAAATAAGAATATTGACGGAGAATTTCTAGTCGGTCCCGGAAATGGCCGAAAAAGATTACGATTTAAAACTAAAAAAAAAAAAAAAAAAAAAAAAAGTAATGCTTCTACAGAATTTGAACCGAAGTGACATTTACAAACATAACTTATTTTACCTTTATATCTAAGAGTTTTTAAAACAAAAACAACAAAACATTCTGTACAAGTACTAACAATGTAAAAATACAAACTAAACTAACCATGCGAACGGTTAAATTGGTTAAGTTGAGTAACCCCCCCTCCCCAAATCGTAAACTGTCTCCAGGATCCTATCAATACTCCGACCATAATACTGTAAGAATTGAAATCTCTTTGGTGCCCATTCGTTAAAAATGGTAAAAAAAAAAAAATCAATTATTAGCGCCAGCAGATCCCGGCCCTAGGGCCCAGTCAATTAAAATATAACTATGTACGTTACCAAGAAAAGCCAATTCATGTCATCATTCTGACAACCTAGTGTACGTCCTGAACCACCAGACGCCTCCGTGTTACGAGGTGCATCTACAAATATTACCACCTTCGGAAGGCCCTTTGGGGTATCCCGACACGTTTATTTTCGGTTATTTTTTTGTATTGGAGCCTCTATCATTATTTTCATGGCAGGTGCTGCTCGACTAAGTGTATCAGAATTTTGTAGGAAGTTTTGACACCCCTAACACGAAACTGCGAATAATATAAAAAAAACTCGTAATTTCTTTTTTTAAAGTGGATTGTTTACATTCTTTATGGATTATACTTCCAAAATAAACTATTAAAGTTGTATAAAAAAATGAAAATATTAAAAAAAAAAAAACAGTAATGAAGTCAATTGAATTTTACGAGTTAAGTATTTTTCAATTTTTAAACTTTAAAAATCTATCAATTTTTCTATTGATTCAATTTTTACCATATTTTCAGAATCAATGTGAAATTTTCTGCTCTTTCCAATAAACCGAATATATTTAGACAAACGTTTTTTTTAAACTCACGCCCCCCCCATTTTGAAATGTCTATTAAAAAGTAAATAATTTACTCAAAGTTTTATATATCACAAATTGAAGATAAAAGATCAATAAATATATTCAAATTGAAAACAAAATTTTTTTTTTTTTAGAAATTTACCTGTAAAGTCCGAAGTTTAAAACTTAAAACCACTTTTTTTTTTTTTTAATGAAACCTTGGTCCTTGCTCCTTTAATTGAAAAAAAAAATTAGGAGCTGAATTACATTTTTCGAGTAGTTATAAGCTTGGAAAGACAGGGGGTCGAATTATTCAATATATTTCACGCATTCGTAATGTCAGTTTCTGACACACCTAGTGCTCGACTGAGCTTCGCTCTACGATTCTCTCGTGTAAGTATTTCTCGCTAAACACTCAACTAGCTACAACAGCTAGCAGCAATTTCCCTTACTCTCTGAAGGTCCTAAAACTAAGCGAAAATTCCATGAGCAGAGTTTTCTCTAAAATTGGTAGTCTTATTTATTTTTTTTTACAAGGGAGTCACCACTCACTGAAGGCCACTCGAGGATAAGGGTCAATAAATGTAAGGTCGAAATGTAGTAATCGTTAATGGTGTAAGTTGGGTATATTTTGATTAAGGGGACAGTTCAACAAGAACTTGTTTACATTGGACTTGAAGGTTACGAGATTGTAGTCGGTTGTGGAATCCAATACCATGGATACTCATTAACCCTTATCATTGAGTGGCTTCCGGGCCTTGATGAGTGGTGACTATATGACGTAAAAAAGAAAAAAGAAAAAAGTGTCCCATCAGCGAGAGTTGACTCCTTTCCGACTTCATCTTACTTTACTGCAAGTGGGAAGCAGATAAATAGTGGTTCTTCTGAAACTTTAAATTGATTTGAGGTGCGCACGCGTATAGAATACGGACCTTCGTAGCAAACATTTTAGGCTTTTTTTTTTTTTTTACAATAGTTAACAAAAGAAAAATAGTTTGAACACACACACACACACACACACACACACACACACACACACACACACACACACACACACACACACTAACCGTTACCAAAGGCAAGACAAGTTACTCTTCTACCTACCTAAATTAGTTTTGAGCTTTATTTTAAAGCGTTCATTTCGTTTGAAACAAAAGCAGTGTAAAGTCTGTAGAGTTAGAACGAATAAAAATGGCGATTTTGTTATAGCCATTTGAACATTTGATAATCTGTTAAAAATCGAAAATTAAACATACTGATAGAAACCCATTCAATAAATGTTACCAATCATTCGAAGATGTACTGTTCTGCCAGCATTTTGTCTAATTTTCGATTTTTGAGCGATTATCAAGAGTCCAAATAACTATAACTAAACCACCATTTTTTTTTTCGTTCTAACAGACTTTGACACTGCTTTTGTCAGGAAGAAAATAAACGATTTGACACAAGTTAAAGTACACGCACAAATCTAGGTAAGTAGAATAATAACCTATCTTGCTACCTTACGACCTTCTTCAGGTCCGTCTTGTCATACACGGAAATTTTTCTGTTGAACTCGGGAATCTGCACGGAATTTCGAACGGAATGTTTATACATTTTGAGCATCGGTTATTCATTTTTCACCTATCCCAGAATTAAGGTAGATAGGTACATTTTTGGTATTTGTACAGTTTAATCAAGACATTCAAAAATGAAAATATCGAAACAAGGTTATATTGTACGTATCTGTTCTGGACTGAAGATCTTCGAAAAAAAAATGTCATTTAATTTGATCGAGTAGTTTTTTATTTTTACAGTTCTTATGAGAGCGCGTTGAAGTCAGCCATTATGAAATTTGCTGAGCACGCCACGAGGAGATAACTCCATGTAAAGCGTTGATACCCCCCTCCCCCATCTTTAATTCTAGCTTTTCTTCCTAAAAATAGAACCTTTTGCTCGGTATCATAAATTGTTTTTCGCTGTAACAAAAAAAAAAAAAAAAAAAAAAAAAAAAAAATACTTGATGAAATTAAGTGAAATTTTTTTTCGGAGAACTTCGTTCCATAACGGATACGTGCAATATAACTTTTTTTTTTTTTTTTTCGATATTTTGATTTTTTAATGTCTTGACTAAACTGTACAAGTATCATTTTTTTCCGTCAGCATTTTAAGTAACGGGAGAAAATATGTAGGCCTCCAGAGCATTAAGTAAGCAGTCCCTAGCCTTAAAGCTAAGTATCGCTGACACTGTTCCCAATTTGTGAACCGTTCCTATACCCTCCAATATATAAACCCTAAGACTGAACCTGACAGTAAGGACCGCAGGATTAAAATGAAAAGAAAACCGGTGCCCCCCCCCCCCAAAAAAAAAACCTTACAACACCGAAGGGGGAGGTGGGAGAATGAAAAGCGTGCCTTAAATAAAAATGAGGACGATCCCCACCCTTCTCCCTTTTTTTCTTGATCAAGATTGTGAAGCTGTAGGCTTACGTAAATACTACAGTAAGTACCGGATTGACTAATTCTTTTACTTATTAGGGTTGTTCACCTGTAATCCAAGTATTTGAAATATTTTATATGTCAGCTATTGAATGATCGCCAATATATTTCATCAACACGATAAAAAAAAGAAAAAGAAATTCGAAATTTTTTCACGGCGAAGATTGATAATTTGAAATATTTACGTTACTATAAACCCCCGACCTTATTTAGGCGCGCCTCGTAAAAGGCGAAGTCTTGGCGCAACGGATAAAGGTGGCAAGTTAATCAATTTTAAGTGATAGTTTTCTGGAGGGTGAAGGTTAAATCCTCACTTACGAGCGACATTAAGAATTCAATTACGAATTACTTGAGGTTTTTAACCGGCCATGGCTGACAGAACGAGAGCAATCTAACCCCTCCCAGTGAATTAAATTAAGAGGTTCATTCGAAATTCTGTACAGGTTCTAGAGTTTAACAAAACGCACCTGCAGAAAATCAGGCGTTACATCGACAAAGACGTTGTAAAAGTAACATTTAAGATGAGAACAATACTCAGAATAATAATAATGGTAAACTGTTGTTGCGATAATGCTAATTTGCAAATGGCATAGAAAGAGATGGAGAGTACTGGAATCTGGGGAGACTTGTCACTCAGACTTCAGGGAACACAAGTTCATAAGAGAATTCTTTGATGATAGCCAGTGTCAAACCTCCTAGTGAGTGAATAATCTATACATCTAGAAAAGTGAGAATGTGTGTGTGTGAGGATACTTCAACCTATCTACTCAACGAATTTTTTATTTACAGACTTGAAATTTGTTATATAGGGTATTCAGACATGTTCATCGGCTTTCATCCCAAGAAAAAAGAAAAACGGCTGTTAAGGGGTAAAAATCGAAAAATTGGTACTTGAGAGTCATCGGATTTTTATCTGTTTGTCAACTGTTTCACGAGGTTTGAAAACGAGTTTTGAAGATCCTGGCAAGCTGGTCTAATGGTTATTGCACTTGACGCACTGTCTAAGTTTTGGTTTCGATCTCAGTTTGAGTAGTCATTTTTAAATTACAAAAAGTGAACTGCTTAAAAAAAATGCCTTTTTTCTGCTGTTCTTGGCCTTCGGGCCAAGATCAAAGTGTAGTATTTGTTCCGGCAGATACTGCAAGCAAAGACCCTATGTGGGGGCGACCCCACAGATAAGACCTTGGTCAATGTAGGGGCAACCCTTCATACCAAGTGTCACTATCCAGCTCCCCTACTCCTCGGGGAGTTGGTCCCCATTTCCCCTTCACCAAAATCGGCCTTGTGCCTAATTTGCTCGATGGGGAAGCAAATAAATACCTGGCCTTCGGACCGGGATCAAAGTGTAGTATCTGTTCCGGCAGATACTGCAAGCAAAGACCCTATGTGGGGGCAACCCCACATATAAGACCTTGGTCAATGTAGGGGCAACCTTTCATACCAATTGTCACTATCCAGTTCCCCTACTCCCCGGGGAGTTGGTCCCTATTTCCCCTCACTTTAAAAAATCGGCCTTGTGCCTAATTTGCTCAGTGGGGGAGCAAATAAATACCTCAAAGTGTAGTATTTGTTCCGGCAGATACTACACTTAAGATAATTTGTACCAGTCAATGGAGGGGAAACCCTCTACACTGGGACAATTATTATTTTTGGTAACCAGAGTGCCCCCTTTTGCCTACTTTTAGGGGAGCTGGTTTTTACCCCACATGAAAAACGGCCTTGTGCCTAATTTGCTTTGGTGGGGAAACAAATACATTAAAAAAATACTCGCATGCACATGTCTTAGTTTCTTTCGTTTTTTAACTTCATTTATTTAAAGGAATTTATTTAAAGGAATTTGACATTACGTTTAATACCGGATATATCTAATAATAAACAGTTTTCGTTTGTAGCAGTGAAAATGAATAGTTATCTATGAACAATTTTGAATCTTTTCAATTTTCGTTAAGCGTAATCGTATTTTTTTTTTTAACTTGAGGGAGGGGTTCACCTCTTATCAAGGCCCAGAGTCCATTGTAGGATAAGGGTTAATAAGCATCGGGTAGCCGGTGAGACAAGGCCGTGATGATCAGTAATAGTTGAACTTGGGTTTTTTTCTTCGCACTTGGTTCACCGAGTATATTCGCTATTTTTTTTTAATTCGTTTTCATGAGCCTAATTGCTCCTACGATTATCCGAATGATGGGAATCTTCCTAAGATTCCAGTTTCTATCCATGTTGGATAACAACGCATATTAACTCATTCAAGCGTGGCCAACGTAAATAGAAGACCTTTCCATTAAAGTCACGTAACCTGCTGAAGTCGGACTAAAATACAATGGTCACGGTTATGCAATAGGGAATTATTACGGAGATTGTTTTCGAAACGAGTGCATTTTAAACTTGATTAAATACACTTTAAAATTCCCTTCTTGCTACCCTGACTGTACTGATATGCAAAAGTTTAAATGTAATGTGAACCAACATCTTTTTAATCTTTCCTAGGCATGGTCCCAAATAGCAATCTCTTACGTCCAAGTGACGATATACCTTGTTAGGGGTGAACGTGAGTAAAATATAAAATAAAAATAAAACTTAACTACAATATTTTCCCAGCAAAAATCCGCTCCCATTTTAATTGCAGGGGTCCTAATAAAAGATAATTCTTTATCTTTCGGAAAAGAAAGAAAACACAATCACTTTTGAACCAGTTTCATAAATTCCTCAGCAATTTCTTTGAGAATTGACACAGAAAATGACTATCCTCATAATAGTCATCTATCAGCTAATCGTGGCCATTGCACTTTATTCTGTGACATCGGCAAGTTATATGACTTTAGTGGAACGGCCTTCTATTCACGTTGGTCACGCGTAAATAAGCAAATATGCAGGTTTACTGCATGTTGTTTTACATAAAACCTTAGTATTTAATAATCTTTTTCCCCCACTCAGCTTCGTTTCAACTAGAGTTGCTATCCTAACCCCCACTTGTACCATATTACTATATCAGGTTTAACAGCCCTGTTTTCTTATTACGTAGCTGTAGAAATTGCGTCTTCGAGTTGAGGAACCGGTCGCGTTGTCAAGTGAAAATAGGTCGGGGATACAGTATTTTTTTTTTTTTTTTTTTTTTTGGAATGTTTATTCACTGCAAACAAGGCACAGTGCCACTAAGACGTAAGGGGCTACCTATTTGTGACCAGATTAGCTGGAATACTATGTAGGGAGTTGAACAGCGAGATGTATGTTCACATTTAGGACTATGACAAAATATTCTTTTCGTTGTTTCGACTCTCGAGTATATATCCAATACAGACAAAGTATATCAACCAAGAACGACATCACTATAGAAAAGCATATAAGATATCAATGGATACACACTCGAGAGTCAAAACAAAAGGAATATGCTGTTGTCCTAGCCCTATTCACATTACACTTGAACTTTTGCATGTCAATACAGCCAGGGAAGCTGGGGCCTGAGAGGGAATTCCAAAATCTAGCAGTTCGATGGGAGAAGCTATTTGAGTAGAAGGCTACACAGTATCTAGGGATATCTGAAGTGTAGGGTGGGATTTTGCTGCCTGTCTGGTTTGTCGGGGGGGGTATTTACGTCAATGGGGAGCCAGTGCTTTGAGTCCGTCCGCACACTTGCCATCAAAGTACTTGTAAAACAGGCAAAGGTTTGGCACATTTCGGCGTATTAATCTGTAAATTGATTTATTCGGTAATATGCAAGGACGGACAGAGAGTGTTAGGGGTGCCCCAGCACAAGCACCTCCCTTTTTATTCCGGATTTAAAAGGGTCCTATTCAGAGGAATTTATAGTCAATGAGCACTAGTTGTCCAACCTACAAAGGGTGTTTATTCCGAAAACCATTCTTAACATAAGTTAGAAATAAAATACCTTTCAAAATACCCCCACCCCTCCCATATTTAGAACGGCTTTCGGAATGAACACCTTTTGCAGGTTGGAGAACCAGTGCACACTGACCGAATTTATAGGCCTGTGCCCCCATCGTTACTATATTTGTCGTTTTTTTTTTCACTTGAGCAGCACTTGCCCCGAACAAGTTCTCTGTACGTCAGTAGTTGTGTGTATTGGTTTTAAAAGAATTGGAAGCTAAGCTATTCAATTCATGAGGACCCTTTTAATACTCTCCGCACCTGGTGGAAGAATTTCCTTTTGAATGAAAGCGAAAGAGAAAGCTGCTTACAGTTTGAAGTTGCCGCATGCCAAGTCTTTTTACAAATTAGATATAGCCAGGAATTAATTACGCCAACAAATATATATATATATATATATATATATATATATATATATATATATATACACACACACACACACACATTCATTTTCCATCGATACCTTCGGTTTCATGTAAAAAAAAAAAAAAAAAAAAAAAATCAAGCCGCAGCAGAGCTAAAGATACCGAATGTAACAGACTCTTCAGTTGATACGTTCGGTACCTTTAATCCCGTGGGATAAGTTTCCTTTTTCTTAACTACTACTCGCGACTTTCACGTAACAATTTAATAAATAAAATAAATAAATAAAAAAGAAAATAACGTGAAAATTGAGTCTAACTTGTAAATTCTATCCAATAGTGTAATTACACTTTGATCTTTCTTTCCATAACCCAAACATCATATATAGAAGGTTGTATCCGTAAAAGAGCAATTTCCATAAGAAATCATGCGGGAGAGCTCAATGCATAACAGAGCAACAGTAAAAGACAAAAAATAAAATTAAAAAAAAAATAACCCGATCTCAAATTTATTTCAACCCGAAAGGGCCTTATAAAATGAGAAGAGCTAATCAAAGTTTAGCGTCCGACTCGATGCAACATATAAGACTTAAATCGTTTATATATATATATATATATATATATATATATAATGTTGATAGTGAGATCAATAAAAGATCAATTAATTGTGCAGTGATTACTGTATTTAAGAGTTGGAGACCCGATATTATTTCAAGTCATAAAGGAGCGCGTATTAACCAACCCTTACGAGATGGAAGAATTTCTTGAATAAAACTGTTAGTCGAGTGGGAATCAGATATTTCAGAGTTGTAGCCTAATAGGCCTTTTATTTTTTTTATACGTACTGCAGTGCATGATATTTGTATAAGTATTTTATTTAAAAAAAGTTATACACTACAATATTTGTTGGGTGTAACTGAATCTCATCGATTTGATAATGGTAAAAACCGGCTGACAAGAACAGACGGACTCTTCAGCAAAAATTGTACTTATACAGAATACGGACTTTAAAATCCCATTTTTTAAAAGTTAAATTCAATTTTTGCGGTAGCTTTTGTTTATTAAATTGTTAGGAGAAAATAAAGAGTTGGTACTCATGCAGAGAGTGATCCGTACTGAAATAATAACGTTATTATTTAAAAAGCCATTCTTAACCTGGGGAAGGGAGCGTTTTGTACCTATTGTGTACTTTAACCTTACAATTGAATAAAAAAAACAAAAACAAAAAAAAACTTTAATTAAACGTGGAAATAAGATTTTAAAAAATAGCGCGGATCACTCTCTGCATTAGCACTGAAGAGTTCCTATTTACTTGCCTTCCCACGAGGGCAGAGTTGGACACCAAGGTTGGTTTTTAATGTGGAGGGAAGGAAAAACTTGTCTCCATCGTGAAGGATTTCTCTACTAATCAAGAAAAGGTGATAAAGGACTTATTGATCCACGCTATTTTTTTTTTTAAATCGTATTTCCAAGTTTAAAGTTTTGTTAAAATTCAATTGTAAGGTTAAAGTACAGGATAGGTACAAAACACCCTCCTCTCCCCATGTTAAGAATGGCTTTTTAAATAACATTATTTCAGCACAATTCAATAATTGCATGACTGAGTACAAGAAAATAATTGAAATGAAGTATAACAGATACTACACTCTGATATATTAAATCTTTTATTCGGGCCAAAAGAACAATGTAAGTTCGAACTCAAGGCCAACTCAAAGGGGGGGGGGGAGTCGTTGGTCATCCTTGTCACTCCATAACTAAAAAGTTTCTCTTAGTTCCGAAAGCCAAGAGGAGGGGGTGGGGTGGGATGGTGGTGTTATCGATGTTATTTCAGCACGGTCCGTATTCTGCATAAATACTAAACAGTCTTAAGATTTAATCTGAATTTAGTTAAAATAATTAGTTGGTACTTGTGGACTCGGACATTAAAAAAAAAAAAAATAAATAAATAAATAAAGCAAATATTGAAAGATAAACAAAAGCATTGAGGCTATAAGAAAAAAAAACAAAAAAAACCCAAAACAAATAGGTGGAGAACAATTCGACTCCATTCTCCTCATGCTAAGATTTTTCGGTACTCATGTAGAGAGTGATCCGTGCCGAAATAACGTTATTATTTAAAAAACAAAGAAGCCATTCTCAACATGGGGAGGGGAGGGTGTTTTGTACCTATTCTGTACTTTAACCTTACACTTGAATAAAAAAAACTTTAATTAAACGTGGAAATACGATTTAAAAAAAATAGCGCGGATCACTCTCTGCATTAGCACCAGTTTTTCTAAATAAAAACATTCTTTACATGAAAGAGGTAGTTTTTTTTATTTTTATTTTACTAGTCTGTTCCTATAGCAAACAAATAATTAAAAAAAAAAATACTTATGCAGAAAAGGTACCGCGTTATTAAAAAAAAAATTTTTGATAAGATTTTCATGTTAAGTTTCACGGTATCTTTAGCTTATTAAATTGTTAGGTGAAAGTACAGAATAGTCACAAAACCAACTCCACATGTGAAGAAAGGGCTTTTAAATAATTGTTATTATTTCAGCACGGTAACATAAGTGCATACGTACCAATAAAATAAAAGAAAAAAAGAAAAAAAAAGCACATTACCTGTCGCATGTACATTATCCAGATTTGCCATCAGTAGAATCAAAAATATTGGTAAGGTAAACATCTCAAAGAACTCCATAGGCATGTTTCAGTTTAATATATATATATATATATATATATATATATATATATATATATATAAATCCGGGTTATTAAGTTTAATTTAGGAATACAACAAGTTTCGTATTCTCTTCATTTTTTATAAAATCGAGGAATATGTTTATATAGTAATTAAAGTAATTATTGGAAACCCAGTTTAAAAATATAAACATTCAGTTGTGTGTGTGTGTTTTCTGTAAATTACCCACTTTCACTTTGAAAAAAAAAAAAAAAAAAAAAAAGAAAAGTTCGGTTTGGATTGGCGTTCGTCCGACGTTAAGTTTAAAATGTTACTTATAACCTTACGCAAATAATAAATATAATTATATTAAAAATAAGTTAATAATACTTTACTCATGCAAGTTATATATATATATATTTAAGAAAAAAAAAAAAAAAAAAAGCCGGCAGGTTTCTTTTTACCCGACGGGCAGACGCAGCCGCAGCCCTCTCGCAATTTCACTCGCGTTTATTATTAATTCAACAGGTTTCATCTTTTATATTCCTGCGAATGCTGACCAAGACGAAAATGGGAAATATTTAGCTTTAAAACTCATCGTTTCCAGTTGTGTTCTCTCATTTTTCTGGGGGGTGGGGAAGAGATTTGTCCAGCTTTCTTGTTGAATTTGGAAGAATTATCATCGACAAAAACGAAAAACTCCGGCGATATTTTGAAAGCGAAAACCCGATAACAACAACAACAGATTGTAAGTCGCACATAAAGTGCGTGCGGGTATGCACGCAAATGTAAAGGCGGGAGGGGGAGAAGGGGGAGGAGGAATGATTGATAGAGCAAGCAAGCGAGGGAGATAAAGACATTAAAAAAAAGAAAAACGTTCGCTGGAGAAATCCAGATATAATTCATCAACTTACGCAAAAAAAAAAAAAAAAAAAAAAATAGCTGTAAATTTTCATACTATAATTAAAACACGAAGTTAAATATTTATCGATCTATTGGCCATTTGTTTTTAATTTTTTTTTTTAATTATTTATCATTTATTATTGTTTTTTTTTTGGGGGGGGGGGGTGGAGGGCCGGAGGGGTCCTCCTGCTCTCGCAGTTGGATTTTTAAAAAATTCTCCACGTTAAAAAACGACCCTGGTGTCCAACTCTCTCCCGTGGGGAGGCATTGTAAATAGGAACTTATCATCGGTTAAGGAATTTTTATCCTGTCCCCCACCCCCACCTCCCAAATCAACAGAGATTAGACCATTACTGGAATGATCCAACAACCGAATCATTGATCCGCGGTTCCTGTTGATTTTGCGGTGGGAGTTTGGTTCTGTGCAGTTCTAGGAGGTCCACCTTCCCAGGCTTTGCATTCTCTCTCTCTCTCTCTCTCTCTCTCTCTCTCTCTCTCTCTCTCTCTCTCTCTGAGAAAGGGCTAGTTTATTGCTAATCGCCTGCGGCGCCCTCACCAGGAAATACCGACGGGGTTTGCCCAGGCACATTTTTTGCCGGTAAGAGTTCCCTTCCTCGGGGGGGGGGGGGCTGACTTTTCAATCCCAATTTCCGAAGCTGGTGTCACAGTTCTTGCAGTGGAAGAGAACTAAATATCTAGTATCTGTTCTGCTGTTACACTTAATTTGTCATTAGTCAATGCAAGCAGGGGGGAACCCTTTTATACTAAGGCCATTTTTATTTTTGCCTACTGCAAGAGTGCCCTTTTTTGGGGAACTGGTTACCCCACCCCCACTCCACCCACATTAAAAATGACCTTGTGTCACGTTTTACTTTCGGTTCGTTTTATCTAACGTCGTAAAAAAATAAAAAAATAAAATAAGTAATAATAATCAAAATTTTCTTATTTAAAGCATGCAATGTGTACCTATTTACAATGCCTCCCCACGGGACAGAGTTAGACACCAGGGTCGTTTTTTAACGTGGAGAAAAGGTACAAAAATAAAAAATTGTCTCAGTCGTGAAGGACTGATCCTCCACCGAAAGAGAACAAGAAATGGAAGTGCAGCACTGCAGCAGCAGCACTGCAGCAATGCAGCATCTGAAGAACAGATACTACACTTTGATCTTGACGTGTCCTACTTTTGGCTAAGAACAAAGAGTAGCATCTGTTCTGATATTGCATTCCTTCTTTTCTGTCTTCACTTAATGGAAAAAAAATCGTTCTAGACTGAGGTAAGTTTGTATTTTTATTCCAATCCAAAATGTCCCCCGTTTTTTTTTCTTTTGAGAGTTCGATTTCCCTCACATAAAAAAACCGACCTAGCGTCTAACTCTGTGCCCTCTTGGGGAGTTATGTATGTTCTGATGCTGTAGTAGCACTCCACCTTTTCTGTCCTCGGTCGGTGGAGGAGAAGTAATTAATGACTGAGGCAATTTTTAATTTTGTTCCCATCCAGAGTGCCCCATTTTGGGGAGCTGGATTTCCCCACCATTAAAAACCGACCTTGTGTCTAACTTTGCCCGCGTGGGGAGGCTAACAAATAGGAACAACCGTTGTTTGTTGCTTATCTTTTTTTTTGTTTTCAAATTTTATTTGCTTTATATCTTTTTTCGCGATCAGTATAACATGTTGCCGTCAGTAAATTTGAAGCTTTAATTGGATTTGTCATCGCTAGCGAGTGTCTGCTCGACGCAGATCACGCCAAAAACGACCCGGGACTGTTTGTTGTTGCTGCTGTTATCGATTGGTAACCGGGTTTTACGCCCAGGCCCAGCGCCTGGTATTCCCAAATGGTCACCCATTTAGCATTGACCAGGATCGACGTCGCTTAACTTAGTTGAATCTACGGAAACCAGTGTTTCTACATGATTGTGCCTGCATAGGGTCTGTTTACATAAATAATAAATAACAATAATAATAATTAAAAAAACAAAAAAAAAACAACACTGGATGAGTATTTAAGCGACACGCAGCCGAGTGTATATACAATAAACTTGCAGTTAACGCGCAAGCGTAAGAAGGTGTGTGTGGGGGGGGAGAGAGACAGGGATAAAGTAAGAAAAGAAGGAAGGAAGAGAGCGAAAATGGAAGTAAGTTAAAGAGGGAAAGATAGAGACAGAGATGAAAGGGGGTATTACGCCGGGAGAAGCAGCAGCAACAACAGCAACGGACAGGTTCTTGCTGTAGTTGTCCTATGAGAACGCACTGGTTAGATTCCCGCATATGTTTTGATATTTTTTGCAACAACGAAAACGGCGACGTTTAGTAGTATTTATTTGCTTTTCCACGGATAGCAAAACGTGACACAAGGTCGTTTTTAATGTGGGTGGATGGGGAGGGGACCAGCCCCCCAAAATGAGACACTATGGAAGTAGGCAGAAATAAAAATGACATTGGTATAAAAGGGGTTTCCCCTCGATTGACTAAGGACAAATTAATTTGAGTGCTAGCATCTCAGGACAGATACTACACTCTTATTTATATATTTTATTTTGACAAGCAAGAGTTTTACAACACAAAATTAGGCACAAAGCCAACCAGAAACGTGTCGAAGGAGGGTCTATAGTCATCTGTGTCACTGTTTGTCTAAATTATTCTTAGCTAGCGTTCTCAATCATCATCTGACCCTAAAACCAGCTCCGTTTTATTGGTATTTATTTGCTTCCTTGCGAAAGCAAGATGTGATACACGGTCGTTTTTAATGTGAGAGAAAACCAGCTCCCCCCAAAAAAGAGCACTCCAAAAGTAAGCAAAAATGCAAACTGTCTCTATATAAAAGGTTTCCCGTACATTAACCAAGTACAAATTAAGTTAAAGACAGCATCAGAACAGGTACTACACTTGAATCTTATATATTTAACTAGAAGTCGGGGGAGGGGACCCAACTTTGCCCGGACGTAAAAGACACTTTTCGTATATATTATTATAGAGTCGTGATTTCAAAAGTAAAAATAAGTATTTAAGTGCTATCAGCTAGAATCGAAACTGAAACTGTAGCATTCAAAGCTAGCGACGTTACCACTTTACCAACGTGACACGCGTATAAAATGATTAAGAAGTAAAAATAAACTAAAATGGATGTAAAAAATGTTTATCAATTTTTAAACAATTTTTTGACCCATTTTTGTCCCCTTAAAAGCAATTTTAACCGGCTAAAAACCCATGAAAATATTTTAACTGGCTAAAAACCCATGAAAGAACGGGCCGTAAAAAATCAAATCATTTGAGACCCCTAGCGCCGCTCTGCGACTTTTAGTTTCGGCGGGGATAGAGTTTTAAAATATGGAGACAGACAGACAGACCGACAGACAGACATATAGCCGTTTATATATTAGATTGATTCATTGCGCATCAAATTAATACAGGACTAAGACATTGCAATATTAAAGGATTAATAACATAGACAACAAATTTAGACATGAAGCCCTAAGAAATTCGGGGGAGGGGTCGAGGGTCTTTCTAATCATCTCCGAAACTTTGAGATTAATCTTAGTTGGCACCTTTCACCGCAATACCGCATTTACACCGTGAATTTAAACCTACTTAAAGGATCACGCACGTTTTAAATATGTGAAGATTATGTACATGTGTGCGTGTAATTTTTTTTTTTTTAATTAAAATAAATATGGGATGTAAAAGTTCATTGGAGGGGGGGGTCTTAAATTTGTAATAAATTCGATGAATACGAATGCATGTACAATTCTTAACCCGAAGGCCAGCGCAGTTTATTTTAAAATCTTACCAATCACTTTGTTATTTACGAGCTCTCCGTATTGAAATCAGTAAATGGTGACTATAGTGTCATACACTCATCAGCTTCGTAAAAAAAAAAAAACAAACAAAAAAACAACAAAAACATCTGTGGTATACGGGACCCACGCTACGTTCATTAATCTAGGCCCTAAACATATTTGTCCATGTCTGTCACATTTCAGTTTGAGTACAGCCTGTTTTTTTTTATCCTCAACTCCTAAATCAACAGAAATTAGAGCATACCTGTAATGACCTGGTCCCTTTTGATTGCGGTGTAATGTTGGTTCTATGCAGTTCCAGGAGGTCCGCCCTTCCAGGCTTTGCCTTCTCTCTTCAGTTTATTTCTAATCCCCATTTGGAGCCCTGCCGGGGGTGCCTCAGGGCTGCACAGGCATCTTTTTTCAGAGTCAGTGGCCTCCTCCTCTGGAGCACTGACTGTTTCAATTCCACTTTCCGACCCTGCCGTCAGAGTTCTTGCGGTGGGAAAGAACTAAATACCCAAACCATTCCTGTAATGATCTGTTCCCTGCTCATTGCAGTCTGATGCTTGTTCTGTACAGTTCTAGGAGGTCCACTCCCCCAGGCTTTGCCTTCTCTCTTTGAAAAGGGAGGGTGTTAGTTTATAAGCTAATCGCCCGAGGCGTACCTTTCCGGGAATGCCGACGCGGCTGTCCAGGCACTTTTTGCAGAGCAGAATGCTCCTCCTCGGGGGTGGGGGCAGATGCGCTGACTTTTCAATCCCACTTTCCGACCCTTGTGTCACATTTTCGCGGTGATTTGAATTTATTATTTTTTTCTTGTAAATTTAGATCCGACCTGGTTTGTCCGTCCGTCTGTTATGTTGCCGGGAACATACATTTCGAGGACTCAGAACAAGGATGATAATGACATTTTATAAAGATTCATTTTTTTAACACATAGGAGATGCGAATTCATTATTGAGGCTTAGAGAGATGCGAATTCATTATTGAAGTTTAGAGAGATGCGAATTCATTATTGAAGTTTAGAGAGATGCGAATTCGTTATTGAAGTTGAGAGAGATGCGAATTCATTATTGAAGTTGAGAGAGATGCGAATTCATTATTGAAGCTGAGAGAGATACGAATTCATTATTGAAGCTGAGAGAGATGAGAATTCATTATTGAAACTGAGAGATGAGAATTCATTTTTGAAGGAATACTGTTCGTTTACATCAGAGGGGGAGAATCATTACTGATGATGGACGAGGGGACATTACATGGAAGGGGGTATACAAAGTTCGTTTAAGAGATGATAGATAAAACACATTTACCTTTTCCTTTTAGGTGGAATGACAGACGAAGACAACAGTTTACAAATATAGATGATTCTTTATTCATACCAGCCGGATGATTGATGATTGTCATGGATTCAAGCCTTTACGATTATATAGTCTCCTCCCCCCCCCTTCGCATCCAAGGGACATCAGCTTCCATTCTGATCGACTCTCTTTAATTCTCTCTGGCTGTGACTGTCTAACTGGTTATCTAACTTCGAACCCTGTGTCAATATATTGAGAATCTCCTTTTTTGATGAATTCAGAGTCCTTCTTCGCCATGTGAAATTTATTCACGTAGATTTTAACTATGTATGTCCAAACGCACTTTTGGCAAACAAAGAATTCCCAATTATAACTGTTCAATATCAAACCTATTTTTAATCATTATTTCTAAGACTCGTATTGTCCATTCTTTTAACTGACATATTTCATATCCAGTGATTTCTAAAAGAACAAACAATCGACTTCATTCCTAAATTAAATAAAATATCTCTTACATAAATAATATTTAGTTATTTGCACGAACAATGGCAAACGTTTTGCATTCCTAAGATTTCAAGATGCATTCTTTTTTAAACTTCTCTTACTGGGTTCGATTCTAACCTTTTCCAAATCTCATTTTGAAATGTATCTAATTTTGCTTTCTTAATTACTGAGGTCTGTCCCTTTTCATAACACGTCGCTCTTCAGTTTAAAACTTTCTTTCCACCTTAACAATTATCTTTAAGATGATGACTTTTGAAGATTCTTGGTTATGCTGAAAACGAATATCACATTCAAAATTTTCGCAGATAATTAGTTTTCTGAATATTAAGCTATTTTTCCAATCTATTACTTAATAAATGTCGGTGGCACTAGCCATTCTTACCACCGAGAAGATTTTTTTGCTGTTTTAGTTTTTTTAACCCGCATGCGCATTAATACTTACTTGTTGAGTTAGGAAACAAAAAACATGGCTACCAGTGAAAGCATTGGATAATAAAAGTATAAAGATACAGAAAACTACTTGTTTGCACAACATTTAAATGTCATATTCGTTTTCAGCATACCCGAACACTTTTTAAAGTCGTCATTTAAAAATGTGAATGCAGAGGCGAAAAAAAAAAACAAACAAACAAACAAACAGATAATACTCGTACTCGGATTTTTCAGAATACTGTTTTTATCTTGAGTGTTTTTTTTTACAATCTTTCAGTTGTATCTTGTCGAGTTCTTTTTGTCGGACTCCAGAATCTGCACGGAATTTTGAACGGAACCCTTCACTTAATCCACGGAGGTTGCATACTCTTGTTCCGTCAGCCAAACTAGATAGAAGTCTTAAGTAAGTTTTTCGGTCGCCCACACTGAGGATTGAACCTTCAATCTTCAGGAGAATATCACTTTTTACAATTGATTTATCCAACTCGAACCACTGCGCCACGGGTCATTGCAAATTATAAAAGTGATATTCTTCTGAACGTTGGGCGGCCAAAAAATACAATTGTGAATTACTTAGGACCTCTATCCAATCATGGCTGACGGAACAAGAGCACGCTACCCCCGTGAAGTAAATAAAGGGTTCCGCTCGAAATTCCGTCCAAATTCCCGAATTCGACAGAAACATTCCTGAATTCGACAAGGTTCACCTGAAGAAGGTTGGAGGTTACATCGACCGAAACGTTATGAAAATCATACTCAAGATGACTCCAGAAGAGTGTAACTTACAATTGAATTTTACCAAGTACTTTATCCACTATGCCACGGGTTCTTGCGGATAATTCTAGCATGCATTTTAGGAGCCTTAAACCGTCGTTTACCTTTTCAGATATACATTCTATATATTTTTCACTTTACATAACTATATATATATATATATACATATATATATATATATATATTAGTCATGGGACGATTCCATACTAAATTTCCACCGAAATATAGAATAATTTTTTCCGATTCTGATCCCAATTCTGATACCCGTAAAATTTCCGTTTTTTCCGAATCCTGTATATATATATATATATATATATATATATATGTATATATATATATATATATATATATATATATATATGAGTCATCCACATAGAGTACTGTTTCGCAGCTCATCAGTGTGGCTAGACAGGCTACTGCCTGAAGCCAGGATCGAAACCCGACCGCCCAAATGACAGTCAAGGCTTCTCACCATTACGCTATACGGCTGCTGCTGTGTTGGTGATAAATAAACGATATCTTTTGACACCGTCTGAATGCCTCCGCTCGATTTGTTTACAAAAAGAGCGTCGCTTAATACGCTAATGGCAATTTGTATACCACTCCCCGAAATGCTCAACCCAAGATAGGGAGAATTACAACAAGTTATAGGTATTAAAGAGAGAAAACTCGCGAATTTAACGAGGTTATTAAGTGTGCTCTATAAAAATGAGCAAAATATTTTTTATTGGTATAGACAAATTTACATGGTCGCGACACTGGGCATGCTAATGTTTCGGACAGATGGGACGTATTGCTTTTGCTTAGTGTTGTAAGCAACGAACGATTCCTTCCTTCACATGGATGGTGGGAGTTGAAGTTTAGATACTGTCCAGTGGAAGCTTTCGATATATAGATGACAACCCCCTGAGCAGTGTGGGTTATCCGCACCGCACTGTTTGAGTGGACGCACCTTCATTTTTAATACGCAGACGAACGTCACAGATCTTATAAACGCTAGTCCAAAATTAAGCGTGACAAACCGGTTACTGACGGACAGAATCGTTAAGAGAGATCCAAGGACGCACGGAAGATTTTACATAATTGTGTATATATTTTTTTGCATTTCAATCGACGGATCAAATAACCATCGCCCCAAATCTGAACATACGCGCAACCATTCCGGCCTAATGCTTTAAAAACGCAACTCAGCAATTATTAAAAATTATTACTAAAAAGAATGGCGACTGAAAAAGTACATAAAAAATTGAAACGAAAAAAAATTTCTTTTACTGTTTTTTTTTTTTACGTCTCAAATTAGACATATTGCTACTTGGAACGTAATGGATTGCTATTTTGGGATCTTGTCTCACACGGGACTGTGGGGAGTTGAGAAGCATGAGGTCTGTTCACATTACATTTAAACTTCAGCAATTTAGTACAGTAGGGGAAACAGGAAACATTTAGGGCATTCAAAAGTCTTGAAACCTGAAGAAGAGAAACTAAAGAACGTTTTCCAGCATATGAGGACCAAAAATGAAGGGGTGGGATATTGCTGCTTGTCGGGTTAGGCGAAAGTATGTAGGTCGTAATAAAAGAAAAAATAAAATGAAATTGCAACTTCTCTTCCAATTTCCGGAGTTTGTAATCATACCCATATGCATTTATTTTCTTTTAATGAATTGATAGGTGCTTTTTCTTCTGATGAGTTAAGGGCAGAATAGATTCATTGGTTGATATAATAATTAAATGAATGATTTTGCGCTACGAAACACGTGCTGTCAAGAATCATGCATGTCAACGTACTTAAAGAAATACATTGCAAGATGGTCAACATCTTGAAATTTGAAATATAGATTTTGTCATTTATATGTTATATGCTCTGTAATTACATTGAGCTTCATGGATTAAAGGATTGGTAGAAATAAAAAGTGGAATATAATTGAAAAAACATATATATATATATATATATATATATATATATATATATATATATATATATGATTTTCAGAATGTGAGAGAATGTATATAATAAATTCCACAGCCAAACAACGTCGCAGCCCACAAGAGCCATGACAGTCAAAGAACCGAAAGTCCAAGACTCGAGTTTCGCCCTCATTTGGGCTCGTCA
>NC_136519.1:27723876-27766376 GCF_053919585.1 Euprymna scolopes | reverse complement strand
AAAGTGCTCTTTATATGCGTGATTGCCAAAAGAGCATTTTTAACTAGTTGGTGCAATCACCCTGGACTTGGCGCAATTACCTCAAAGTAGGTACACACACACACACACACACACACACACACACACACACACACACACACACACACACACACACACACATACACACACACATACACACACACGCATATATATATATATATATTGGAAGTGGAAGCCTCTGTTCAGTCTCGAAAGACAATGGATCAACAGTAGGTTCTCTACAGTGCAATGTAGACAACAGTGTATTGTGAACTAAATCACTCCGGAGAGGCATGTGTAACTTCCTTCCGGTACACCGTGATGGGTCTCCAACTAGAGCAGGCAATCAATCGATTTGATTGTAAAAAAAAAAAAAAATGGACGAAATAAAAATATGGAAATGTGAAACATTCGTTGAGCACCATTCAGTCCCGGACAACGTCGGGTCTCCTTGCTAGTCTAAGAATAAAATGGAACTGCTTCTAAGTGGCGGTGCCATTTTAAAGAACCATCATTTCCCCGCACACATTATTGCCATCGTCATAGTTGTGGCGATGGTGGAAGAAACGGCAGGAATTTTGTGAAAGCGACAAAGGTGTGGGTGGAGGTCTGCAGTCGCAACTTGTCAAATGCTGTAATAGAAACGACTGTATGTTAACAAAGGTCAACTGAGGTCAACTGTCTTTCTCATTTTTTTACATTATTTACAGTTCAATTCTGGCTGAAACAATAGCATGCACAATACACACAGTCACGCTTGCCTATTTTTCCCCGCGTTATGTAAATTTCACGACACTGGCCCCGCCCACATGACAAAAGCACCCATTAGATTCACTGGAATCTCCAACAGTTGGTGATGTAACATTAGGTCACGGTTTAATGCCACAAGCTCAGCTTCCATAAAAAGGGGGTACTCTGGACTGAATTAAAAATAGTTGACCTTTAGTTTTCCTCCGTAGGGATGCGTCAGGCGACCGGCAATAAAACAGCATTATTATTAAAACTAGGGACTAATGGGATTAGACTGGTCAGGCAACCACTTCTTACTCGGTCCGACGACAGATCCATCCAACTCAGGACCCAGGGGCGAAGTAAATCATATTTGGAAATGAAAACACACACACGCACACGCACACACACACACACACACACGCACGCACACACACACATGCACATACACACGCACACCCACACACGCAGACACGCGCACACACGCACACGCATACACACAAACACATACACACGAACATACATACGCACACGCATACACACAAACACATACACATACACACGCACACACACATAAACTTCATCTTCTTTCACTTATAGTTTTGTAAATCAAATATAAAAAAAAGGCTATATGTCTGTCTGTCTGTCGGTCGGTCTGTTTGTCAGTCTGTCTCTATCTCCTCCGAAACTAAAAGTCGCAGAGCGGCACTAGAAGCCTCAAATAATTGGGTTTTTTTAAGGACCGTTCTTTTATGAGTCTTTAGCCGGTTAAAATAGCTTTTTATGGATCAAAAAATGGGCCCAAATTGAAAAATTGTTATACATTTTGTACATTCATCTTAATTTATTTTATATTTTTAATCGGTTCATATACGCGTCACTTTGGTACAGTGGTAACGTCACCAGCTTTGAAAGTTTCGGTTTTGATTCAAACTAATGGTACCTACATACTTTTTTATTTTTGAAATAACGATTTTATAATAATATATACGAAATCTGGACAAATTAAAATATCATATTTAAGCGTATGTTACGCCCCGGCATACCCGCTCCGCCCGTTAGTCAAATATATAAAAGACTATGTCTGTCTGTCTCCAAAATTCCACATTATTTCCTTCGAAACCAAAATTCGCAGAGCGGCACTACGGGCCTCAAATGATTGGATTTTTTTACGGACCGTACTTTTATGGGGTTTTAGTCGGTTAAAATCGTTTTAAGGGACCAAAATTGAAAAAATTGTTATACATTTTGTACATTTATCTTAGTTTATTTTTAATTTTTAATCTGTTCATATGCGCACTACGTTGGTACAGTGGTAACGTCACCAGCTTTCATTCTACCTATTCTCTTGACCTAATTCCATCGGATTTATCATTTATTTCGAGGATTACAAAATTATTTAAATGACCTTGGAAGTCGACATCATGAGAAGTAATTAAACATAAGTTTGATTCATATTTCACATCAACACTTAAAGAATTTTACAAGCGAGGCATTTAGAAGTTCGTTTAAAGATATAATCAAATCATAGAGAGCAAAGGTCGTTATTGTGACGAATAAAGATTTTCAAAAACAGTTTTTCATTTTCAAGATGAAATTTTAAATCAACAATTAAAAAACAATTCACAGATTTACGGCGAAGAAAAAATATTGGTGAAAATTCGGGGGGAAATCCGCTATTTTAGTGTTTTTATAAGAGAGTAAGTAACTAAGATAGATATTTAAGTATTGTTTTAAATAAACAGAAACAAGAAGAAAGAAGGAAAAAGAAAGAGTAAATTAAAAGAAAGAAGAAAAAATATGAGAAAAAGAAAAGAACAAAAAAAGAAAAGAACAAGAAAAAGGAATAGAAAAAGAAAAAAAAGAAAAAAAGGCAAAAAGAAAAAGATGTATAAACTGAAAGAACAAAAAAGAAAAAAAGAAAGAAGAAAAATGAAAGAAGAAAAAAGAAGAAATGTGAAGGAAAAGAAGAAAGAAGATGAAAAAGAAAAAGAAGAAAGGAAAAGAAAAAGAAGAAAAAAGAAGAAAGAAGACAAATGAAAGAAGAAAAAGAAGAAAGGAAAAAAGAAAAAAAGAAAAAGAAAGAAGAGGACGAAAAGAAGAAAGAAAAAAAGAAGAAAGCGAAAGAAAAAGAAAAGAAAGCGAAAGGAAATAGAAGAAAAAAGAAAGAAGAGAAAAGAAAGAAGAAAAAAGAAGAAGAAGAGAAGAAGAAAAAAAGGATAAACGAAGAAAGCTGTAATGGAAAGGAATGTATGTCAGCACAGATTGACACCTTTTTCTTTTTCCTTTACAATTCAATTCTGAACAATAACAATAACAAAGATACACACCATTATATTTTCCCGCGTTATGTAAATTTCATCACTTCTAGCCCCGCCCACCTCGCAAACATTGAATACATTTTTCCTTTCGTCTCTCGTTGTTTGCATGGATTTCTCTTCGCTGTTTATTTGGTTTGTGTTTGGTTGCTTTGATTTACGGCATATCAACCCTTTTCAGGTTATTTAATGCCGAATCAAGTAATTTTGATACAAGTTTTTATATCTTTAAATATTCATTCATCGTGTTTTGTTTTATTTGTTGTTTTGTTTTGTTTTATTTGTTGTTTTGTTTTGTTTGTTGTTTTGCTTTGTTTTATTTGTTGTTTTGTTTTGTTTTACGGCATATCAACCCTTCAGATATTTATTTGGTTTTGTTGCTTTACTTTATTGCATATCAACATTTTTTGTTGTTGTTATTTAATGTCGAATCCGGTCATTTTGTTAAATATTATTTTACGTTTCGATTTCTTTATATCTACAAATATTTATTTATGAAGTTTGGTTTAGTTGTTTTGTTTTACAGTATATCAACCCTTTTTTGATTAATTGATGTCGAATCCAGTAATCATGGAAAAAAATTTTACGCTTCAAGTTTTTTTTATATCTTCAAATATTTATTCATGTTGATTTGGTTTGGGTGTTTTGTAATACAAAAAAAACTCTGATTTTTTGTTTTAGGCGTTGCAGAGCATGATTGATTTTCGCAAAGGGAAAGGAGCAAAAACAATAACACCAATGTTTGGGGCATTTTAGGTCAGCAAGCCAATATCTTCGTACGGCACAATCATCTTGGCACACCGGTTCTCGCCAGATAACTGGTTAAGCAACGTTGAGCCTGACCAGTACCAGATGAGTGACCATTTGGGAAGACTAGGCGCTGTATATACCTTTTGGGAAGGTTGAACGTGGGGTCAGCACCCTTATCCCGAAAAAAGAACTCCTCACTACAAAAGCATCTACACAGTTGTGGATGGCCTATGCCCCACCCCTCCAGGAGCTCAAAACAGTCTGATCTGATAGTATCCAATCTCGCGGTTGTGGATTGTGCAAAATGTGACCCAGAAAACTTCTCGTCGTGTAGGAACGCCTTTAGTGGCGACTTAAAGTCTTTAAAAAACAATTCAGATAAAATGAATACTATCTCTATATTAATAAAACTGTGCGACCAATTGTCGTCTGCCTGTGTGTATATGTGCTTTCTTTTTTGGTTGTACGTAACTTAGCAATTAGTATTTTATTTTTTATTATTGAAATTGAAGATTCAATGACATAAATTATAAAATTGTACTTTGATATTTTGTACACTTTCTAAACAAGTAAAAGAAATGATTTTTTTTTTTTTGCCAAGGCAGAAATACGTAAACCGTTAGAAAAAGACCAATGAAAACAAAATGGCGTCCGAATCAAAACAATAACGTCAAAAAGATAGTGAAAGAAAAACAGTTTGTTTTTACAAAGGAGTCACCACTTATCAAGGCCAGAGCCCACTCGAGGATAAGGGTTAATAAGTGTAGAGTGGTCAATGGGACAACGTCATAGTAATTGTTAGTGGGAATTTGGTAAATTGGATTACTCAATGGGAACGGCTCATCAAGAACTTGTTTACGTTAGACTTGAAGACGACTATATTATAGTCATCCGGAAAGCAGGCAAATGGAAGAGAGTGTCACTGGCGTGCAGTTCTAAGAAAGAAACTTTGTTCATAGAATCTACGTTTAGGTTTAGGCACAAATAAAGAGTGGGGGAAATTATTGATAGTGTTTTCAGCTAGACAAGTGTTTCTCGTGTAAGTTTAACGATGGGGGGGCATAGATTGGAGCTCAGACGAGCACTTGCCATGGCAATAACGATAAAGCAGAGACGGACTCGCAAGTTTCTTCTGTGAGAAAGAGGTTGCAGAGAAGAGAAAAGGGCATGCTTCCCTTCACTAGGTTACGAACTTCCTTAAGCTAAAGCATTTTACAAGCGAGGAATGTATAAGCTCGTTGGCAAATGGAATCCAGTTATAGAGAGCAAAGACCATTATTGTTGCGAATAAAGATGTTCAAAAACAGTTTTTCATTTTCAAGATGAAACTTGAAATCAACAATTAAAAAATATAAAACTAGTTAATAATCCACATATTTACCTGCTTTGTAGCTACTACGAAGAAAAAATAGTTGGGAAAATCCGTGGGAAAATACGCCATTTTAGTATGTGTATGAGAGAGTAAGTAACTAAGACAAATATTTTTGTGTGGTTTTAAATAAATAGAAACAAAAAGAAAGAAGAGTAAATAAAAAAGAAAGAAGAAAAAAGAAGTTGTGTAATAATTTACTTGTTTTTTTTTTTACGCAGCAGCAACAACAACAACAACAACAACAACAACAATAATAATAATAATAATAATAATAATAATAATAATAATAATAATATATAACAATAATGAAAACGGCTGAAATCTTAAGAAAAACTGTTGAATACGGAGACTAACCCACGTGAACTACAAGCCCACCGGATATATCGAAACTGCTACAGATATAAAACACAAAGGAATATTACATGGAATCATAAAAGCTGAAACTGTTATTGTAACTACGCCACACGAAATAAGTGAGAGTCAAGGAGGATAAAAAGATCGAAGAGAGAGAAAGCACAAACCAGACCTCCGTTGGATGAGTGCAAAAAGAACTGAAACCTTGGGGAGGCTTATTGCCATCCAAATTCCAGTGAAGACCAACGAGAAATCAATGATAAGCGGCAAATTCATCTGCAAAGGCTATCGAAAGAGGTGGATAATACTGGAAATCTGGGGAAAAAATCAGAGAACACCACGAGTTGCTCTGAATAAAAAAAGTTAAAAGTTGACTCCTGGGCAACGGCGAGTAAATTATCTAGTGAAGGTTACTCCAAGGCACGCACGCACGCACGCACACACACACACACACACACACACACACACACGCACATATATATATATGTATATATATATATATAACTACTTCATTTATTCACATAAAATTAATATAAAAAAGTATAAATTTATGCGTGAACTTTAAGTATTTATTTCAAAAGTGCTCAATACGTAGGTAGAGCTAGTTAGTTATTTATAAAATATATATGGCGATTAAGCTACACTGAATATTCCGCGTTTCATCCACTCTAGGATTCTTCAGGCTTATGCGTATAAGCCTCAAGAATCCTAGAGTGGATGAAACGCGGAATATTCAGTGTAGCTTAATCGCCATATATATTTATAAATAACTATATATATATATATATATATATATATATATATATATATATATATATATATATATATATATATATATATATATATATATATATATATTAGAACCCCGGGATATGGTATTAAAAATTAGTAACAAAATACAGTACAGTATATAATACACAGTATATAATCAAATAACATTGTAAATAACACCATGAGGATGAGGCAAATACAGTAACCAGGGTCCGGAAAAGCGTCGTATTCCACATCGTAACCTGAAAAAAAAAAAAAAAAAAGAAAAAAAACATTCTAGGGCCACCATATATTAAAATGCCTGTAATAATCCCTGCCCCTTTCCGGACCCAGCTCTAACCATAGAACTGGGCATCCCCCTCTCCCACACTGGACACGCACACATTCCATGCTGATATTATATAAAAAAACCTACCAGTCCTACTCGCACGAATACTCACACAGCTCTCCTTAAGATGTCGTCTTCGAAAGATGAAAAGCAACACTTCGAACTACACACGGAACTTATGTTAATTCTTCCGATCCACACACTATAAAAGATCATCAGTAAAATTGTAAAAAATAAAAAAAGGTCTTATCAAACGGAAGTTCTCTCTCGTCTTTAACAACGTTTGTTTAAATATACACTATATGTGTATGTGTGTGTGTGTGTGTGTGTGTGCGTGCGTGTACGCGTATGCACGTGTGTGCGTTGATTGCAGAGTATAATTACGCCGAATTATCCTGCTTGATAGAGTTCAAAATAGACTTTGTAGCCTAGTGGGGGAGTCCCTTTTCTCTTCCCTGCAACCTCTTTCTTACATAAAAGATGTTGCGAGTCTGTCTTTGCTTTATCGTTATTTTCATGGCAAGTGCTCGTCTGAGCTCCAATCTATGTCCCACCTAGCCAAATTTTCACGAGAAATACTCGTCTAGCTGAAAACACTATCAGTAATTTTCCACTCTTTATCTGTGCCTAAACCTAAACGTAGATTCCATGAACAAAGTTTCTTTCTTAGAACTGCACGCCTGTGGAACTGTCTTCCGCTTGCTTGCTTTCCAGCAGACTGCAATATGGATGTCTTGAAGTCAAACGTAAACAACTTCTTGATTATCCGTTCCACTTAAGTTAACAAATTTACCGGATTTCCGTTACTAACGATTACGATATTGTCCAACTGACTACTGTACACTCTTTAACCCTTATCCTCGAGTGACCTCTGGGCCTTGATAAGTTGGTTGGTCAGTTGTTTTTGTTTTACTGCAAAGCAACCCTTTCCAGGCTATTTAATGCCGAATCCAATGATTCGGAAGAACAATTTTTTAATAGAATATATATATATTTTTTTTCAAGTCAGTTTCTATTTAACCCATAGTTGGGACCCTACAGGTACTATCACTCCGGGTCAGAGTGGACCTGGGAGCAATGCCAATTAAAGGGTGGCTCCACACTCCCCAAAGCCCGCAAGCTGGGGTCTCACTATCGGATATAGTTTAAGGTCATATCTTGGACCGGCCTTGATAAGTGGTGATGCCCAGGTAAAAAAAAAAATGAATATTAAATGCAGAGTACGAATATAATACGGTTTTGTCAGTCAGATATGAAACTCGATGTAAACGGCTTTTTCCTTTGAACCATATGATTTGAAAAATAGAACAACATATGTATAAAAAAAACAAAAAAACAAAACAAAACAATATATATATATGTACAAACTAACAAAAATAAATTAATACTGACTGCACTTAGGTTTTACCTAGACTGGTCGGCGAACTCTTTATAGGCACGAATGAATACCTGTTCAAGGAAATAGATATTTTTAATATGTTTAATGCAATATACATCATAAGAATTTGTGTGATTGAGAAAGAACGATACATTCAAATAAGAACTTTTGATTAATTTATTTAAATTAACTCCATGCATGTGATTTATATACCATGAAATTGAATCCTTATTCTAATTCTACACAATCGAGCTATTCTACAACCTTTGTGATGTAAAGAAATTATATATATGCACATTCACGCACACACAGGCACGAGAACATATAAGTATATATAGACACATGCATATATACACACATATATACACACATAAGTCGCTACAGTAAATCTACTGTTTCAGTTTTTTACATGGGGGTCACCACCACTTATCAAGGCCCGAAGGCCACCCAGGGATAAGGGTTATTGCGTGTACAGTAATCAATGAGATAGTATTGTAGTAATCATTAGTATTGGGGGTTTGATAGTGTCATACTTAAGGGGGCGGTTTGTCAGGAGTTTGTTTATGTTGGACTTGAAGACGTCCAAGTTGTAGTCAGGTGGGAAACAGGCGTGCAGTTCTAAGAAAGAAGCTTTGCTCATGGAATCTACGTTTGGATTTAAGCACAGATAAAGCGTGGGGAAAATTATTGACAGTAGTCTCAGCCAGACGGGTGTTTCTCGTGAAAGATTGGCGAGGGGGGACGAGGGATTGGAGCTCAGACGAGCATCTGCCATGGAAATAACGATAAAACAAAGATAGGCTCGCAACGTCTCTTCTGTAGGAGAAACATCGTCAGGCGACAATAAAACTCCGGTTTTGCTCGAGGCCATTCCTTTAATGAAAATGAAAACCAAATAGAAAAAATAGTAAAAAAAAAGAAAGAAAAAAAGTATATATATATATATATATATATATATATATATATATATATATATATATATATATATATATATATATATATATATATTTCGACGGGCTTATAATTGATTAATTCATTCATAGACACGTGTCAACTCTAAGAAAGTAAAAGTTTGGTAAATCAGTTATTATGAAGAAAGCTTTCATTAGTTTAATTATGTCAGAACGTCTACGTGCGTTAGGTGACAGAAAATAATGTATTAAATAAATGAAACTGAATACGAAAAGGGAAGAGAGTGTAGGAGTAAGACTGAAAGTTTATTGCCACAAGACGATGTCGTTTTAGACTGAAACAGTAAATTTATTGTAGCGACTTATAATAATTTTGTTTACCCAAATTGAATAAAATAATATCTTGCTCTTTTTATTGCGCACTAGCAACAACCTCGTTGGAATTCAATAATGTTTACGTTTAGATATTTTTAACCTAACACACACACACACACACACACACACACATATGTGTGTATATATATATGTGTATGTATGTATATATATATATATATATATATATATATATGCATGCCCGTAGATTACTGTTTTATAAGTATAATAAAATAAATAAATAAAATATTATTTGTTTACGTCCAAATAAAATATGGGCAATTTTCTAAGAAAAAAGATCTTCAAGGTGAAGACGCTAATTAACCGTATAGTCAGGTTCCTAATGTAATTTTGTGGGAACTTTTTGGAGATTTGTAAACCTATACATTTTTGGAAAGGTTTTTGTCTTAGGAATCAGAAAATCAATATTTGCATTTGTCCAGATGCGTATATGGCGGCCATATTGGATTTACAAAATGGCCGCCGTAAGATGTACGTTTTGTAATATCTCGGCTGGATAACTGATTTTAACTGCTAACCCTACATTTTCAGGGGCCAAGAAACCCAATGGTGGTGGTTATAAAATTTTCTCAGATGTGTATATGGCGGCCATATTTGAATTTACAAAATGGCCACTGTAAAATATACGTTTTGTAATATCTTGGCCTCTAAATAAGCTGGAACACTGATTTTAACTGGTAAACCTACATTTTCAGGGTCATAGAAGCCAATGGTGGGAGTTATAAAGCAACAACATTTTTACCATTAACCTTTAGATGCATAACTGGGTTCAAACTACTGTGTTGTTTTTCTTCGAGATAGCAAAACTGCTTAAGAACCCTATCTACAAAAGGCGAGTCTGCTTGAGCTGATTAATCTTATTGATGTAGAAACAAAAAAAAAGCATTACTTGGATGACATTGAAACGACTTATGTTAATATGCTTGGTTCAGAAGTTTTTGAAAGTCACGTACTTGTATTCAGTAGAAAATGTTTGAAAGAAAGGATCCTTACTTTTTTGCCGCACCTGAAGTCTGTTCGACCAAACATAAGGAAGTCAACTGTCCTCTACTCCCCAGATGCATGTGAAGAGAACATGGTTAATACCTCAATAACCACTGGTAAGGAGGAGGAGGAGGAGGAGGAGGAGGAGGAGGAGAACAGCATGGAAACAATCTACAAAGCAGCACAGGTGATAAGGAAAAGCATTGCAACCTTCAAAGAACCCAAGGAAAGAAATGTCATGCGGGTATCTAGTGACAATGCCGATGTTCCAGTTGAATTATGCATCTTAATCCATTGGATAATGGTTGGGCCTGCTGAAAAGCTGGAAACTGTAAAGAGAACCAAAGATGTTGTTGCATGAGCAACACTGACGGTGAGCCAGAATATCAAGTATGGGTTCAAATCCAGTAAACAGGTAAGGTACAAGCCAAGCAATGAATCAGCATTCAAGTAACCCCATGCACGAGAGAACCCTCAGGTTTTGGGACTGGCACTAACTGTCTACCATGACACACGCAACAAGAAGCTGTTGAATCTTCTCAATGCTCATGGCTATGCTATTTCACATCGCCGTGTCCTTTTCATGGAAACTGTTCTGGCAAATGCTGTTGTAGAAAACACCAGAGCATACCAAGGCCTTATGTACCACCATTCCTGAAGAAGGGGACCTTTGTGTTTTTCGCAGTAGATAACACAGATTTTACAGACACTCCTGATGGGAAGGGAACCACCCACGGAACCATCACGGTGCACCAGAAAGTTGATCCTTCTAAAGAACCTGTTGCAGAACCTTTGATCATAGGTGATGCAAAAAGTATATCGGTCACACCCTACCATGTAGACATGCTTCACTGTAACAAGCCAAAACCACAGGCTACCAAGAGGTCAGAACAGTTTGCCATTGGCCAGGGGATCTCAGGATCCTATCAGCTGACACAGCTTGGATGGGTTGTTGCACCTGCTTTATCCAGAATGAAACCTCAAGAAACCTCCAGCAAGATTCCAGGCTGGTCAGGATACAATTCATTGCTGTCTGAAAACTTTCTCTTCACACGGGTTGGAGCCTTGCCACTACTCCCTGTGGTGGCACACGAGTGGTCAACTCTGCTAATTGTGATCGTACAAGCAAATCAGCTAAGGAAGTTGGCAGTTGGGAAAGATCACCCCACAGTCATTACCTTTGACATGGCTCTATATGAGAAGGTGGTGCAGCTCCTAGATGCCAAACCTGACTTGAAACAAATGGTTGTCCCCAGACTGGGTGAACTGCATGTCATAATGGCTTCCCTCAGAGCGCTTGGTGCCTCCATGGAGAACTCAGGCATAGATGATGCCTGGGCAGGTGTGTATGGTCCTGCCACGGCAAGGAAAATCCTGAAATGCATACACTACAAGCGAGCTCTCCATGCCCATATCTACTCATATATAGCACTATGAAATGGCTTTGGAGGTGTTTATCAAGAACAACCCAAAACTGAAAGATGTGTGCCTGACAACAACAGAAGGAGTAGAAGCTGCCTGCTCTGAGGATTAAGACACGAAGGCTGAATCCATGAAGCAAGCAAACAGCACCGTCCAGCCTTGACTACTGCTGAAGTCATCACAGCTTTCAAAAATGGAAGGAACAGAAATCCCAGAATGCAATGTTTAAGGCCATGATTAGGTGGAAGCGATTCTGTTCTTTGTAGCAGCAACTCTGAATGTTGACCTGGAACTCCATCTGCAAGCTGGAGAAGCACTGGGCCAGCTTTCCTTTGCCATGGACCGCATCAATTATAAGCAACACTGGCCAAGATACATCGCAGATATGCATGACTTGAGGACTAATCACTCTCAGACATGGGAGGAATTACGAGCAGGCAATATATCAGTCACGCAAAGTGTTATTCCCTTTGTGTCTGTTGGGGTCTGACCATGCATGTGAACACCTGAACAATCTGATATCTACTGATCAGCCAAGTCAGAAGATGGCACTGGTGGATGGCATGGTGCTTGTGCAGAAGCTGAGAAAGAAACCAGCGACTCTAGTGACAGTCAAGGATCTGAGTGGCTGCTTCAATGACAGACTGATGCAACTAACACGAGATTATGATGAAATCATCCTCGTTTTTGACACATACCGAGCAGATTCTCTGAAGAGTGCAACCAGAGATAAACAAAGACAAGGAAAAGCTTCTGTTCAGTATGAAATCAGAGATGACACTAACATCAAACACATTCTAATAAGGAGGTTCCTCTCCCATGACAAGACGAAGGCTGATCTGACTGACTATCTTGCTGCCCAAACTCTAAAGTAAAACAGGGGATTATGCAAGCTAATCATCACATCTGCTTGTGGATACACTGAGAGCAACAAAGACCTGGTCTTTGAAGTAAATAACTATGAGGAAGCAGACACGCTGCTGATCTCCCAGGCTGTGCTGGCTTCACATCGAACCCCACCTGATGCACAGTTAGTATTTTTCTCCCCAGATACGGACGTTTTAGTGCTAATCACAGCAAACTATGACTTATTGCTGAAAAACACGTCCATTTCTATGGCCCCTGGTGTAATACAAATTGAACCACTGTAGCGAGCTCTAGGTAAAGAAAGAGCAAAGGCTTTGCCAGCCTCCATGCGTTTACTGGGGCCGACAACATAGGGAGGTTCTCCCGTATATGCAAGACAACCTGGTTGCAGATCTACCTCAAAAGCAGATGTAGATGCTGTCAATGCTCTGCAAATGCTTATGGATGAAGCAGAAGTGACAGAGGGAATGCTGTCAACACTGGAGTCCTTTGTATGTGCAGCTTACTTGCAAAAAGGGATCAACATAAAAACAATCCCTGAACTGCGATGGCATCTGTTCTGCAAGCATAGGAGAGAAAGTGACAGGCTGCCTCCAATACCTGGAGCTCTAAAGCAGCATATTTTAAGAGTCCATGTCCAAGCAAGGGTATGGGTACAAGCGGCTATTGTTCCGCAGATTTCACAACTGCATCCCATGGAAAATGTGTACTTTATACAATTGGATGGCATCCTGAAACCAATGACCACAGAGGTCCTCCCAGCCCCTAAGACCATCCTTGAGATGGTCACATGCAAATGTATATTTGACTCTTCTGGCAAATGTTCCTGCAGGTCTAAAGACTTAACCTGTACTGATATGTGTCAGTGCAGCAGCCAGTGCGAAAAAGATGAAGATTCCTAAGCTGTGATGTATGAAAGTGATGTTGATGATGATGATTATGCATAGACTATGATCAAACATCTCATTATGTTTAAGATGGTTGCACAAACATTCAAATTTTACAGTTAAAAGGCATTTCAATAAAAATAACTCTGATTTAGTATCTAATTGCCAACGTTGTTAAGTTTTTTTACCCATATCGTGGATTATGTGTTTCAATGGGAGAGGGTACAAAAGATGAACTGATAACTTGGACCATTGACTTCGTTGACACTTAAAATGTAGGTTTAGCAGTTAAAATCAGTGTTCCAGCTAATTTAGAGGCCGAGATATTAAAAAACATATATCTTACGGCAGCCATTTTGTAAATCCAATATGGCCGCCACAAACACACCTGGGAATATTTTATAACTGCCACCATTGGCTTCCTAGGTCCTGAAAATGTAGGTTTAGCGGTTAAAATCAGTGTTCCAGCTTATTTAGAAGCTGAGATATTACAAAACGTACATCTTATGGCAGCCATTTTGTAAATCCAATATGGCCGCCATATATGCATCTGGGCAAATGCTAACATTGATTTTCTGATTCCTGAGGCAAAAACATTTCCAAAAATGTATAGGTTTGCAAATCTCCAAAAAGTTCCCACAAAAGTTAAAATTGTGCCATTAGGAACCTGACTAATATTGTCGTTTAAAAAATCAACAAGAAATTTACACACACACACACACACACACACACACACACACACACACACACAAACACACACATATATATAAACAATATATATATATATATATATATATATATATGCTAGCATGGGCGCCCGGCGTTGCCCGGGTGTTTGGATGTGTAGGTTGAGTAAAAAAAAAAGTTGTAGTAGGAAGGTAGGCTCGAACCCGTACCGCAAAGGAGGTAAAGAATGGGGTAAAACCTAACGTTTATGCTGTTACGACCACCACCAAACCGGAGGCGACATTTTTTTTAAAATTAAGGCTTGACATTCTAAAGGAGAGGATAACTTTCAAAAATATCGGCGGAAAAGTGAACCCCCCCCTGTAGAAAAGTGCCTAGTTGAAGGGGAAGATATTAATGTTTTTAGCCAATTTCTCGATATTTGTCGTATGAAAGATCGAACTTTAAAACAATACTGATCTTGGTAAAATCCGACGCCTCTATTGAAAGTTTAAGGCAGACATGCAAACATACATACATACATACATTTATATATTGGTAACTAAAACTTTTCAACCCAAACCGATGAAAAAGCTTGCCCTATCTCTGAATACCCTTTATGTAAAATTTTAAATATTTAGACCTGAAATTGTCTTAGTAATTTGGAAGAGACCGCAGAGGTCAATTTTTTAAAAACTTTGACCCCTATTATGACACCTTAAAATTTATTGTTTTGGGCTCAAATCAAGTTATTAAATTAGATCCATGTCCAAGAAACCTATATCTAAAATTTCAAGTGCATAGACCCAAAATTATCGGAGGAGTTTTGTAGAGTTCTCAAAGGTCAAATCGTTGAACTTTGACCCGTTAATCGCCAAATATCTGGCCAAAAACTGATCTCATCGATTTTCCCAAATCTCAGTACCCTGTATATCAAATTTCGAGTCTGTAGAGTAAAAATGGACAGAGTTATTGCATAGGGAAATGTACACAGACACACAGATACAGACACTTTCACTTTTATATATATATAGATTGTTTTTAAAATATAATTATATTTTAAAAGCAATATATATGCCCCCCCACACATCTGGGGGTACCAAATTGGTAAAAGGGAATATATTCCCAATTTGCATTCAGGTAAAAATGCACTTTCGTATAAATAATTGAATTTCATTCACAAAGTATCGCAAAACAAAAATAAATAAATAACACACACACACACACACACACACACACACACATATATATATATATATATATATATACTAGCAAGGAGACACGACGTTGCCTGGGATTGAATGATGATCAACGAATGTTTTACACTCCATATTTTATTGTCATTGAAATTGGTAAAATCGACCATTTTTCAATCAAATCAATTGATTATCTGCCCTAGTTGGAACTTAGTCCACAATACACTGCAGTCTACGTTGCACTGTAGAGAACCTACTGTTGATTTTATAAAATTATTTTTATCTCTAATGCCTTAAATTAAAGTTTTAAATGCAAATGTCACTTATCATCTTTCGATTTTGCTCTAAACAGAAACATTCATTTCGAACGCGCACCTGTCATATCAAATAATCTACTGTTGATTTTATATGCCTGGCCCTACTTCTTGTTCGGTAATAATCGCTTGAAGTTAAGTTTAAAATCGAAAAGTTAAGTATTATGGTGTTACATTTAATAAAATAAAGTTAAATATCATATTTAACCGTATTTTACGCCCGGGTAAAGCCGGGCGCCCACCCCTCCCTAGTATGTTATAAACGTGAACTTGTCTGTCTGTATGTATGTGTGTGCGCGCGGAATGGTCTCTACCAAACTATTCTGTTCAGTTTATATCTACAAACTTGAACCTTGATATATAAGGGATTTGACCCTGTGGAACAAATTCGATTTGGTTTTTAGCCGATAAAAATAGCTGCTAAGGGGACAAAAAAAAAGTTGGAACCTAGCAGGTGTAAGTCGACTTAAAGCGTTCTTCTATAGTCAAATATACATTTATACGTTTAATTTGATGAATTTGTAAATTTTGATATGCATGTGGACTTAGCTCAGGTAGTAGCGAATAATGTTAGTGAGTTAAATGTTTTGGTTTCGATTCTAGCTGATGGCACTCAAGTATTTTTTCTAATATTTGAAATCAGTACTATATATTGGGTACAATATAATAATCCATATAAAATTAGATCTATAATAATAAATACGAAATCTGCGGAAATTGAAATATATTAAAGCGTATATTACGACCGGGCAACGCCGGACGGCCTACTAGTAAGTGCTATAAACGCCAGTGAACATCCATAGGTCCTATTAAAGTCCGATACAACAATTATACGGTATTTAAAAAGACATCATCGTCTCAGGTTACAGACACGTTGATTTGCCGCGTATGCAAAAGTGCATGGATTGACACAGTCGCTTTCTTTGTCTGTCTATTTGAATGCTCGCACGTCCCGACGGTGGAGGGCGAGGAGGAACGCCGAGAAAGAAGCTAAGCCGAGCCAATTTCCCTCTATATAAGATGGTAGAACAAAAAAAAAAAAAAAAAAAAAAGGAAAGGTCTCCAAGGTAACAGATAACGTATAAAGAGGGAGAGAGAAAAAAAAAAGATAAAACGGGAAAACGTGCTCTAATCAATAACAGGGCGAAACAAACGAAACAACAACAGCAACAGCAACCGCAACAACAAACAAACAAACAAACAAACAAACAAAAAAGAAAACATAAAATATATTAAAAAAAAAACCCTGATTGGTTGAGCGTAATCTCATGAGTTTAGATAGAAGTTACTTTTTTTAAAAATCGTCTCTCCAAGAAAATTATATTTTCAGTTCGGTTTATCAAAGACCAACCACTTCTTCGCCAGAGGGCATTGCATGGTTATCCTCTATTACTCCTGTACTATCAAGTTGGCAACAAAGTTCTTGCGGTTTTAACTTTTAAATTCAGATGAATATATTTCGACCCAAACAAATATTTAGCGACCGAAATAAGCACTATCAGGATCAACACACTTTTGCCAACGCAAAACAAGTGTATCTATGCAAGTGACATGAAAATCTTGCGTTCTGGTGGCGATGAAGTCGCTAAGGCGTTTTTGATATCGCTTAGGTTTTTGTAGCATTTCTCACGCAGAAATTTGTTGAGATGTTTGAAAAGGTGGTAGTCGATAGGTGAGAGGTCTGGAGAGTATGGCGGATGAGGCAGAGTTTTGTAGCCAAATTTGTTCAACTTCTGCAGGGTCGGTTTAGCAACGTGCGGTCGGGCATTGTCGTGGAGAAGAATTGTGCCTTTTTTCTTGACTAGTGATGGATGTTGCCGAAGTTTCATCTATTTGTTGGCAGCACTTCTCCGTCGTAATCATTTTGCCTGCATTAAAAAAAACAAAACAAAAACAAAACTGTAATAGATGAGACAGGTCGCAGATCACCAAACCGTCAGTATGACTTCTTTTTGGTGCAATTCTGGCTTCGAGAGATTCGTCGGCGTCTAACCACTGAGCTGAGCGTCGCCGGTTGTCGTAAAGAATCAACTTTTCATCGCAAGTCACAACCCGATCGAGAAACGGATCGTTCTTGAAGGGAAGATAACACTTCATAACGACGTTCCTTTTGCTTGCCGTTCAATTCGCGAGGCACCCGTTTATCAATTTGTTTTGTCTTTCCAATCTCTCTCAAGTGGTTGGCAGTCGTTGTATATGTTACATCTAATTCAGAAGCAAGTTCTTGAACAGTTGTGCGTGAATTGGCTTCAACTAAGGCTTTTAATTACTACGCCCATCTTCAAAACTCTTGTCGTCGCGACAAACCTTCTCAAACCACCATTGTGCTGTGAGTTCAGTAGTGATTCTTTGGCCAAACGCTTCCTTGATATTAAAAGCTGTTTCAACAGCTTTTCGACCTAGCTTGAATCGAAATAAATGTGCGAAATTGCTCTTTTTCTATCTTGTATTCAACGTTCTGAAAAGAAGACATAATTGTTTGAAAACGATTGTAATTTAAACGATGAGATAGAGCGAAAAACACTCTTTAAAATGATATATAAAGTAAAGGTATTATAATGAGAACCTATTTGAAAATACATCATTTAAAATCAAAATTGAAAATTTCTTGTCAATCTAATAGATTGTTTCTCTAACTCATTATCGCTTCACGAATCCTCTACTTAGCAAAGCTTTTAAGTTGCGTCTGCATTTACCAACCCGCGATTTCCACGAAGTTACTCGGGTGTGCTCAGCGAACCGGAAAGGTGTGATGGGAAGAACCGGAAACAGTCAACAAGTAGTTTTCTAAATATTAAGACATTTTTGTCCAATGTATTACTTAATGAAATTCAGTGGTCATCGCCATTCTTAACATGGGAAGTGATGTTGTAACAATTTGTTTTTTTTTTGTTGTTTTTTTTTAATAAAATTCGTCCGGTCGTTTCCGGTCCTTCGCGTTATCTGCCGAGCACACTCGAATAACTTTGTGGAAATCGCAGATCGATAAATGCAGAAGCACCGCTTCCAAATAATAATCATTTGATTGCTGTTGACCTAAAACAAAAACGTTATTTATTCAGATAAATATTAACATTTGGGCAATTTTGATGCAGATTTAGTTATTTTTTTAAATATGACCGTAAAGTAAAGAAAAGACAGAAGAAATCAATTTACCTCGACGATAGTGAGAAAGATGTTTTTTTTTGTAGAGTTTGGCGACCACGTCGCTTAACCGATTGTTATCAGATTTGGTCGAAATATCAGTTATGGTTCTAAAGTACAATCAATTTAATTTTGGCACATTTAGGTCAAATATTAAGGTCAAGGCTAGGGAAAATGTGATGGTCATATTTTTGGCGATAACTTCGGTTTTTTTTTTATCATAGAAACACGCGATTTGTTCGTCGTCCAAAATAAAAATGCTTAAACGTGTTTCCGAGCAAGTCTCTCTGCACATAAACTCCCTTGAATTAATATAAATAAATAAAAGCATTTTAAGCCTATCAGACGCATTTCTCAGAATTTCTAAAAAATTAACATTTTGATCCACCTTGAATGCATAAAAAGCCATATTTTTCTACAATAAACAGTCGAGCCGAACTCCAAGACACAGCTTGGACCTATATCGCCCTTTCTACGTCCCTCTAGCGGGCCTTGGAGGCTGCTGTTATTATAACTCACGCATACACAGTCATAACCATACGCATGCAGACATTAACAACACACACATGCAACTCATTAATTCTTTCACATTATCATACACTTTCTACAATGAAAACAATTTTTTATTAATAATCTCTAATCAAATATAATTTCTATAATTGAGTGGAGAAATTTTGATTATGATTTCAGACTCATAGATAATTATCGAATAATGAATATTTCAACTATCAACCCTTCCTTGTTTTAAAAAGACTCCAAAACTATTAACAAACATCAATCGATGTCTATAAAAGAGATAAGATAAACAAAAGAAGAAATGGTTGTTCATAAATCATTCATTTTCTGTCCATAGAAATCGAAAATGTTATTGGAATGCATATTGGAAGGGTTTCATCATTATCGGTCAAGCTTCAATCCCTGTCCCATCGCCGCAGTTTGTTGCATTGTTGAATGTATATACAATTTTCTAGCTTGCACTTTTCAAATACTTGCTAAAATCATATATACACCTGACAATTCTTTTGTCGTTATTTTCAAAATCAACACAGAGACGATTTATCAACATAAGGTTTATTTACAATTACGCGTTTGCCCATTGACAAATATATATATATATATATATATATATATATATATATATATATATCTTTGTCAATGGGCAAACGCGTAATTGTAAATAAAACTTATGTTGCTAAATTATATATATATATATATATATATATATATATATATATATATATATATATATCCGAAGGTGCAATACTACACCGTTCAATACTCTAAAACTAAAACGAAGGTGTTCTGCTTGAAAAGGACGCCATTTTCTTCTTATTCATATTTATATCGATTCTTTGCTTTAAAAAAACTAAAACAATTACGTGTTTACTTTTGTAATATCCCATTTTGCGGTTTCGGAATATTTTACTAAAATAAGTAAAGCTTCATTATTTTTCCAACTGTTTTTGTTTCTTTGTTTTTCGATATTTAATCGATATTATTTAGTAAGAGTGTTTAGCAGAAAAGCCAACGAACGACTACCCGAAAAATAAATATACAAGAAATAAATGTTACCATAGTCAATAAAAGTTCAGTTCATGTTTTTTTTTGTTTTGAAACAGTGGAAGCGTGCGGGGCCCATAACCTCTAGAAGTGTAAGCCATTTTGAGTTTCAGATGGTTCGCTGTTACACACAAGTCCTGGGAGGTGACTTGTTTATAGTAGACAGTTCCATAGAACAAAATATTCTTACCGTGTCGAAAACCGGGAAAAGAACATGTGAAATTGCTCCAGAAAAGGTTTAATATTTATGAAGCAATTCTGGTTTCTGATTGGTTGGTAGCAGAACGTGAATTAATTTGATTCGTCAGTTCTTAGCAGCATCGTTTATAAATAGAATTGTCCGACTGTGTGGGATCATACCCCATTAATCCCATTACAAGTCCATTGTGATGGGATGTGTCTCCTAGCGGCTTCGGCTGCAGGGAGACAGGGTAGTACACGTCAAGGATTCGTCATTTGACACTCAGCCCAACAGGTGAGAGGCCGGGAACCGGCCCAGCACCTGTTGGACTGAGGTACACCGCCTGGGTAATACCTAGGAGGTCCACCCTCCCAGGCCTTGCCACCGGGCTTTCCGGTGGGGTAAGTTTATTGCTTGCTGCCTGAGGCGCCCCGACCGGGGAATGCCGACGGGGTTACTTAGGCAATTTTTAAAATTGCAGGAGTGGCCCTCCTTTAGGGGAGCCTGCGGGGTTCCCACTTTCCAGGCCTTGTGCCAAATATTGCCGATGTGGGCGGCAATTAAATAACTACCCCATTAATCCCAAAATTTTGTAACAGCTCTTTACTTGAAATAATTTCAGCAAATCGAAATTAAAACGAAATATGAGGCGATAAGTACTTAAATGAATTTTTATATAAACTACACATGCTATAATCGAATATTCCTCAAGCACAAAACAACGGAAAACATTAAAATATGTTTATAAATATTCCTTACGTTGACGGAACTCTCTTAAATTGTTAACAGAATGCTCAGGTGCCCCTCGTTCAAATTAGAAAACGGCGCTGTCCATTTCATAGTCGCTGCCATTTTAATTTCTTTTAAACCGGGTCGTGAATTAAAAATTTTTTTTTTTACAAACTACATAAAAATACAAACCAATGAACTTTTCTACCATAAAAGTAACTTTTATTGACTATGGTAACATTTATTTCTTGTATATTTATATTATTATATATATAACATTTTCTCTTTGTAAGGAAATTTCATTTTGTTGGTCACTCTTGGCTACGAATGGAAACAAAGTTGATATGAAAATATATTTTCCCGAAAATTATCTTTATTTACTCATATTTTGCTTAGGGTAAAATTTTTTTTTGAGTATCAAAACCTATCTATTTACAACCCCCTCCTTTTCATAACCTATCATACTTTCATCAATCACAGTCCATTTTATGTAGGCTGTTTTTGAACCCAGTCAACGACGGGTACTCCTGCTAGTATAATATAAAGCTGAACGTCTGTGTGTGTGTCTGGTAAGGAATAGGCTCCTATATGATTGACTATTATAGAAAACTGATCACATATAATGATAGAAGATGTATCGAGACACAGGAATGGGCATGTTTGATGATTCATTAAAATTGTGGGGTCTGCGTACGCGCCTGGTCCACAAAGTATGGAAATAAAAAATTAAACATTTAAAAATTAAAAAAAAAAAAACGTTTACAAGTGTTTTTGATATAGATGTACATGAGAATACTTTGATAAGTATGTTTTAACTTAAATAGGGATGGTATAATAAAATTGTGGGGTCTGCGTTCACGCCTGGCCTCCATAGAATGGAAATAGGCACAAACTTTGATAAAGACTTTTCATATCTATCTGCGTAAGTATACTTTGATAATTATGTTTCAGTTTGAAGAAATATAGTATAATAAAATTATGGGGTGTTCGTTCGCGCCTGCCCTCCATAGAATGGAAATATGTCACAAAGTTTAACAAGGTTTTTTAATATAGACCCACAGAATATTGTGATAAGTGCTTCAGCGTGAACACGTATGGTATAATAAATTATGGGGTTTATCTATTTTATTTTTACTTTCATCATATTTTGCTCTGGTCTTGATACCCCCAAATTCGAAGCTATCTCATTACAACCCTTCATTTTCATAGCCTATCATACTTTCATAAATCAGAGTCCATTTTCTGTAGACTGTTTTTGAACCCAGTCAACGACGGGTACTTTCGCTAGTATATATATATATATATATATATATATATATATATATATATGTATATATATATATATATATATAATTTTCTTTAATTTTTTATATTTTGTAACAATGCCGAAGGAAGAACATTTTTATCTTCTGATTAATTGTGTTAATTTTTAAATTGTTTTTTTTCGTGTTGTTAAAGTCTAAGTTCGTCTGTTGGCCACTATTTTAATCCAGTGTTTGTCTGACAATCATCCCGAATTATCAGATTAGACGCGACTCTTATGTGATGTGTTTGATGCGACGACAATTTCTTTGGTTGAAGACAATTTTTCAAGCGTCATAGTCAGATACGTCCTGGCATTCCTAGCAGAGGTTTCGTCGATTGTCATGTTAGTCAATGTTAACATAATCAACGTTTTATACACACACACACACACACACACACACACACACACACACACACACACACACACACACACACACACACACACACACACACACACACACATATATATATATGTATATATATGTACATATATGAATATATACATGTATATATATATACATGTATATATACATGTATATATATAAATGTATATATATATATACATGTATATATATATACATGTATATATACATGTATACACATATATACATGTATACACATATATACATGTATACATATATATATACATGTATACACATATATACATGTATACACATATATACATGTATACATATATATATATATACATGCATACATATATATATACATGTATACATATATATACATGTATACATATATATATACATGTATACATATATATACATGTATACATATATATATATATATGTACATATACATGTATACATATATATAGATATATATACATATAAATGTATACATACATATATATATATATATATGTATACATACATATATGCATACATGTACAATATATAGAGCGTTAGTGTATGCGCAATATATGCATATGCATATACATACATATATACATACAAGTATGTATAGATATATGTATACACGTATACATGTATACGTACATGCATGTATAGATTTATGCATAAATGTATATATATACATCTGCAATATATAGAGCGCTGTTGTATGCATATATACATACACAGACATACACATATACATACATATATGCATACATATATATACATGCACATATGTATACATATATAAATACATATATACATATATGTATATATATATATACATGTGTATATACATATGTACATACATGTATATATATACATTCATATATACATAGATATCTCTAAACATGTATTTATACACACACATACACACACACATATGTATATATATATATATATATATATATATATATATATAGTTTATTACCAAGTCAAATAATCCAATTATTAAATGTTTCGTACATCAATAAGCAATGATTCATTTACTGAAAACATTTATACATAGAACAGAACAAGTCCCCACAAAATAGTGGTCACTTTCGTTCTATAACAACCGAAAAAACAACCGAAATAGAAACCGAAATATTATAAGGTATACCCCACCATTTTATTCCTTGAATCCAAAATGGGACATATTTTTCTTAATATTTGCGTTGACTGTACAGATACTTAGAAAACTAATTAATAATAAATAGATCTGAAAGCGAAATGATAAAATTTATATCAGAGAAGATAATAATAATGACAATAATGTATATAATGTACAACTCCTATAAGCATTGAAAATATAGTCTCATCACCGCACAAGCAGAATGGCCCGGAGAAAAATAATTAACACTATGTCCTTTAATAATACAGGAGCGCGTTAGAGATGAGTGTCTTTGTTTAGAGTACAATTGAACCACGTTATTTAATTTTTTTATATTTTAAATTTATATTGAAGCCATTATAGGAAATAATTTTATAAAATCAACAATAGCTTCTCTATAGTGGAAGGTAGACTACAATGTAATGTGGACTAACTCATTGGGAGAAGTCGTGTGAAGCTTTCTCCTGATGATTACTCGACTAGAGCAGATAATCACTCGATTTGATTGAAAATCTGGGCGAGTTCACCGATTTCGATGATAATAAACGTATTAGAAGTGTACCATAATTCAGTTTAAAATAACATCGCATCTCCATACTAGTGTACACACACACACACACACACACACACACACACACACACACACACACACACACACACACACACACACACACATATATATATATATAAAGATATATATATATAAAGATATGTATATATATAAAGATATATATATATATAAAGATATATATATAAAAAGATATATATATTTAAAGATATATATGTATTTAAAGATATATATATATATAAAGATATATATATATATATAAAGATATATATATAAAGATATATATATATATATAAAGATATATATAAAGATGTATATATATATAAAGATATATATATATATATAAAGATATATAAATATATATATATTTACATATATATATATAAAGATATATATTTATATATATATAAAGATATATATTTATATAAAGATATATATTTATATATATATAAAGATATATATATATCAAGATATACATATATATATATGTATAAAGATATATATATAAAGATATATATATATAAATATATAAAGATATATATTTATACATATTTATATATATAAAGATATATATTTATATATATATAAAGATATATATATATATTTATACATAAATATATAAAGATATATATTTATATATATATTTATATATATAAAGATATATATTTATATATATATATATAAAGATCTATATATATATTTATATATAAATATATAAAGATATATATTTATCTATATAGTTATATATATAAAGATATATATTTATATATATAAAGATATATATTTATATATATATATAAAGATATATATATATATATATAAAGATATATATTTATATATATATATATATATAAAGATATATATTTATATATATATACATAAAGATATATATTTATATATATATATAAAGATATATATTTATATATAAAGATATATATTTTTATATATATATAAAGATATATATTTATATATATATAAAGATATACATTTATATATATATAAAGATATATATTTATATATATATAAAGACATATATCTTTATATATATATAAATATATATCTTTATATATATATAAAGATATATATTTATATATATATAGAAAGATATACATCTATATATATATAGAAAGATATATATTTATATATATATATATACAAGTAAATGTATATACATATATTCATATATATACATACAAGTAAATGTATATACATGTATATACATATATACATGTATATATATATACATACAAATATATGTATATACATGTATATATATACATACAAATATATGTATATACATGTATGTACATATATATACAAATATATGTATATACATGTATAGACATATATACATATACATACATATGTATGTATATGTATATATATACACAGATTATATATATATATATATATATATATACTCGGGTTTTTTATATTCAAAAGTAATGAACTAATGAACTCAACGAGGTTGTTAGATAGTGCTCATAAAAAAGAGCTGATAATACTTGTTTATTGTTATATAAACATGCTCACATCCCGCTGCTACAAATAGCCACTTGTTTCAATCAAACAACAGATATCATCAGGCAGCGACTTGACTATTCAAAAGTTCAATGAATAATGGATTTTTATTTTAGGTAGGAACTCTTTAAAAGTTGGAGTTAAAAAACTTAAAACACAGAACTTTAATTATAAGATGTAAAGAAGGAGGGGGCAATTTAAATAAAGTTAAACCATTATAATGGAGAGACAGTGATTAAAAAAAGAAATAGAGAAAGAAATAATATTATGGAGAGGAAAAGAAAAAAAATATAAATTGTTATTATAAAGAGAATAAGGACTAGAAGGGAAAAGAAAGAATGATGAGATATAGTTAAAGAGAGAAAGAGAGAAAGTAAGAATTTGACAGTATATAGAAAAAGAAAAAGAAAAAGATCGGCGTGTCAACCAATTTATGAACAATTATACAATTCAGTAATGAGACGTTATTACAAATACAAACAGAAAACACAATCTAAGCATTAGAAATGAATATGTCAAAAAAGACAGCGAATGTATCCAACCAACATATTTATCATCTCACATACGTCCACGAGTAATATCAACTCAGTTCAAACATACGTCTACAATTAATTAAGCCCTTTATACTAAATGATATAAGTTTAAAGTTTTCGCGTTTTTATTAAATAAATATATAAATAAAAGAAAAAAATAATAATGATAAAACAATATTAAAATTAATATTAATAATAATAATAATTGTTGTGGTTGCAAGGTTGAACAATAATTAGTAAGGAAATACAATGAAGACGCAAACAAGATAACGCAATAATAAATGTATTAAAGAAAAGGTATATTTACAATATGTACAATGACGGTGTCGAGTCAGAGAGTCTTGGTGGGAGGACATGTACGCTCTTCGGCGTCACTTCCGGTGGCATTTGAGTAAGACACACCAAGGCCAACCTAGGCTTGCCATTTATAGTGTTATGTTATTCGCATATGCAAATAAGTGGTTTCCACCACAACACCCCCCTCCCAAGATTTGAAGTCACACAGATTTCAATATCTTTTTCTTTTTTGTTTTACCATTAATGGTTCATTCACTTTTCTTTTCCTACCTGATCTTCGGGGTTCAGGTGCATTTTGAGGCGGTTCCAAATTAAAAGATTCGTATATGATATCTATGGTGTCCTCCTCTTCGACTGTTGTCGTATCATCATCATCTTGGATATGACGTTTTTTTATCTGATTTAGGTGCCTTTTATGTATATTCTGTGGACCTTTAATCATGTATGTACAATCACCAATGCGTTTATCCACTACTCCACATTCCCAGTAAGATGTGTTATTTCTGTAGCACTTAAAATATACTCGATCTCCCGAGTTATATTTCTTTCTTCTCGTGTGTGTAGTGTTTCGGATAATTGCCTGCCTTGGCAATAGTTTGTCAAACGCTGATTTTACCTTTCTGGCAAACATTAGATCAGCAGGTGATATGTTTGATGGTGTACTAGGATGTGGTGTAATCCTATATACTTGCAAGAATTGTTGCAAAGCTTTTTCTGTTGGTGTTCCAATGGATTTCTTTAACGCTCGTTTTAGCGTGTCCACGAACCTTTCCGCGAGGCCGTTCGACCTTGGATGATACGGCGGAGTCGTGATGTGCTTCACTCGGAACGTGTCGCAAAATTCCTTAAACTCTGCGGATGTGAACTGCGTTCCGTTGTCAGTGACCAGTGTGTCTGGTACACCGAATCTTGCAAACAACTCGTGTAGGAACCCTATTGAGTTGTTCGTTGTTGGATTCCTGCAACGCATTACCTCCGGCCATTTTGTGAAACTATCCACTACAATTAAATAATAGTTTTCACCTACTGGACCAGCGAAGTCCATGTGGATTCTCGACCATGGTTGGTCGGTTTTCGGCCAAGGTTTGTGTACTATAGGTGGAGATTTTGCCGCTAACTGGCATCCTTTACATTTATCAATTGTTGTCGCTATGTCAGTGTCCATGTTACGCCAGTACACGTAGCTTCTCATTAACGACTTCATTCGATTTATCCCCGGATGTCCTGTGTGGAAATCTCTTAACATCCTATTCTGCAATGTTTTGGGTATTACCACTCTCTCGCTGTACAGTAACACATCGTCACATATGGAGAAAACTTCCTGCACCTTTGTGTCCGTTATAATTTTCTCTTTTATGTCCTTTATATATTCGTCTTTCTCGGCTTCCCTTTTAATGTCCGACAAAGTTACGGGTAGTTCCTTAATGATGTTTGCTACCATATTTTTTACTTCAACATTTGTCCGAATTGCTGCAATGACTGATTCTTCCAGATTGTGTTTCTGTGGTATCAGTCTTGACAGTCCATCTGCATGGCAAATCTTTTTTGATGCTAGATGTTGTAACTGGAAATCGTAATTAAGTAGTATTGTACCCCAGCGCAGCAATCTATTTGCGGTGTATACCGGCAATCCTTTTTTTGATCCATAGATCGTGACTAACGGTTTATGGTCGGTTTCAAGTATGAATTGTCTACCATATAAATATCGGTGAAATTTAGTCACGGCAAAGATTATGCTCAACGCTTCTTTTTCGATTTGTGAATATGCCCTTTCGGCTGGTATCAGCGTTCTCGAAGCGTGCGCTATTGGTTTTCTAGACCCATCCGGTATAATATGTTGAATGCATGCTCCTAAGCCGTAGGAGCTAGCGTCACTAGCGACGACTATTTTTAAGTTTGTGTCAAAGTGCGTTAAGAATAATTCGGATGTTAGTGCGCTCTTTATTTTGTCAAAAGCGGTTTGACATTCTTGCGTCCAGTTCCACGGTGTATCCTTTTTAAGCAGGTTATTTAAGGGGGCTCGCAAGTTATGCATTCCTTCAATAAAAGATTGGTAATAATTTGCGAGTCCTAAGAAACTTTGCAAGGTTGTTACATTATCGGGTGCAGGTATATTTTTTATTACCGCAGATCTGTCTGGGTCTGGACGTCGTCCATGTTTGTTTATTATGTGTCCAAGATACTCAATCTCGCTCATACAAAAGTCACATTTACTTTCTTTTACTTTAAAACCGAATTCTTGTATTCGAGTAAATACTTGTTTCAAATGTTCCTTATGTTCTTCTAGGGATTTGCTCCTGACAACAATGTCGTCCAGGTATGCACACGCGCACTCAATACCACTTAGCATGGTGTCCATCGCTTGCTGAAAGATGGCAGGCGCTACTTTGATGCCAAAAGGCAATCGGTTGTATTTGTATAATCCCTTATGCGTATTGATGCATAGTATTTTTGAGCAATTCTCCTCGACCGGTATTTGCAAATACGCGTCGCTCAAGTCTATCTTGGAGAAGATATTACCCCCATTCAACTTCGTGAATATTTCTTCTGGGCTTGGTAGGGGGTAATGGTGATCTTTTAATAGGGAGTTTACCCCGGTCGAAAAGTCTGCGCACACTCTAACTTCGTCATTCTTTTTCTTTACGTATACGGTGGGGGCTGCCCACTCGCTGTGTTCTATTTTTATAAAATTCCCGTCTGTTCCAATCTATTTAATTCTTTATCAATCTTTTCCAACCCAGCGAACGGAACATTTCGCTTTTTTCTAAAAATTGGGCTGGCGTTTTCTTTAAGTTCAAACGATGCCTTGAATTTATTGCAGCGACCTAAGTTAGTCGTGAATGCCTCAGGAAATAATTCTTTTAAATCGTCTTTTATATTTACTGTTGTTGGAGAAGAACATTCTAATTTTTTACAGAATGTATTGATTGGCTTATCCCATAGTCCGAATTTCTCAATTAAATCTATTCCAAACAGATTTTCACTATTTTTTAGTACGAATATTTTTAATTTCTTCGAAATCCCTTTCAATTTTATCGGGAGGACAACTTCTCCTTCAAATTTTATACCACCACCAGTTACCGTCCGGGCTGCTTTACTAGTTTTCATCATGGCCGGTTTCCCAACTTTTTCCACGTATTCAGGTTTATTATAGAAACATCGGAGCCGGAGTCGAGTTGTAACTTTATTGATGTTTTAAATATTTCCACTTTTACGTATTTTCGCCGATCTTTGTCTAATTTTGTATTTGATTTTGTTTGCTGTACTCTCTTTCTGGTATAATCTTTATATCTGCAGCAATCGCTTTTGTGTCCCACCTTCTTACAAATGTAGCATTTTTTCTTCTTATAAGGACAATCTGATTCCCAATGCTTTTCTGCACATCTCTTACAGTTATATCTAGGAAAAGGCTTGTTATATTGTGTACTATATTTATGGTTATTATCTTTGGAATATCCCGTTCCATTGCTTTTCTTTGTAAAGTTCTTGGTTGGTACGTATGGTTTTCTAACTTTTATTACTTTATTGCCACTCCGGATTCTTCTATATTTTTTGAATCCTTTTTTAGTGTAATGGCCCTTTCACAGTCCTCTGCTAGTTTCTGGAGGGTTAAATCTTGCTCAGATTCCAGCTTAGACAACACTCGTCTGCGTATTTCTGCATTTTTCGTGGAAACTAACCCTTGAGCGAAGATTAGACATTTAAAATCTTCTACCGTACGTTCTGTAAGCTTAAAATTATCGCAGTTTTTATTGACAACTGATGCGTATGTCAAATAATCTTGGTTGTCCATCTTTCTTAGATTCATGCACAGCCATCTTTTATGAAAAAGAGATATATTTGGATTAAATAATTCTTTTAGTAATTTTACAGCTTCCATGAACTCTAATTCCGCAGTTTTTTTTAGGTAATATGTAATCTACGAATTTGCTGTGTTCTGATGTACCCAATTTTCTGAGTAAGAGGCTCACTTTCTGACTATTTCGCCAATTTTTACAGTCCAGTTGAAAAACATCCTCGTATCTTGTGTAGTATGCTTCAAAATTCTTCTCTTCCTCAGGCACATAATGAAATGTGTCCATGCTATTAAAAATAGTTGTATGGGAGAAATTAACACTATCGACATTTTCTCTATTACTCTTTAGTAGTTCCAGTGTTTTAGCAAAACTTTCCTCTTGTCTTTCTTCATATTCCAATTGTAGTTTCTTATGCCTTTCTTCCTGTTCCAATTGCAGTTTCTTATGCCTTTCTTCCTGTTCCAATTGCAGTTTCTTATGCCTTTCTTCCTGTTCCAATTGCAGTTTTTTCTGCTTTAATTGTGCCATTTTCTGCTTTTCTTCTTGTTCCTGCTGCCATTTAAATAATCTGTCCTCTCTCTTTTCCTCGCGGTCAGCCTGTGCCTGTATTTGTGTTTGCAAAAGCTCGTTTTGTGTAGCTTGTCTGCGTTCATCCCGCTCAGCCTGTGCTTGTAAAAATTGCATGAACATTTTTGATAAGTCTTCCATGTTTTTTTTTTTCACTTGAGTTGAAACTTCTCTTTAGCGTAAAATCCGTTTGCTCGTCAACACTTTGCATTCCTTAAAAAAAATGGTCAACCTTTGCGTTGTACTTTTTTTTAAAAATAGTTCTTCGTCAAACTGTTATATTTGACGCTTCATATCTCGTCGCCAACTGTTGTGGTTGCAAGGTTGAACAATAATTAGTAAGGAAATACAATGAAGACGCAAACAACAAGATAACGCAATAATAAGTGTATTAAAGAAAAGGTATATTTACAATATGTACAATGACGGTGTCGAGTCAGAGAGTCTTGGTGGGAGGACATGTACGCTCTTCGGCGTCACTTCCGGTGGCATTTGAGTAAGACACACCAAGGCCAACCTAGGCTTGCCATTTATAGTGTTATGTTATTCGCATATGAAAATAAGTGGTTGCCACCACAACAATAATAATAATAATAGTAATAAAAATAATAGTAATAATAATAATAATAAAAAAAAAACATTGAATTAATTAATATTTATTATCTTTTTAATATAACATATTTAGCCATAAGAGGGGATTAAATAAATTAAATAGGACTAATAATTAAAAATAATAATCTACTAATATTTATGTATATAAAAAGAATACAATACATATATATATACATACATATACACATACATACACATACACATACATATACACATACATACACATATCTATATATACATATATATACATACATATACATATATGCATACACATACATATACACACACATATATACACATGCATATAAGTAAAGGTGTAACTCTAAACTATTAAATTGAAAGTTTAAGCTAGTTAAGTATAAATATAAAGTCATATTAAATCACAAATTAATACATTCAAGACAGTATTACTAAGAACATAGAAACAAGTACACTTACATATAAATATATAAATATATTCAGGCAAAAGAAGTAATTAAATGAACAAAATACTCAAAAGTAGCGACATACAGATAGATAGTAACAAAATTAAAAATAATAAAATATATATGTATATACCCACAGAGAACCAACAGACATACAAATAAACATACATATATATATAAACATACATACAAAAAATACACAAATAAATGCACACAGTCATATACTAATATACAACAACGCACACACACACACATATATACGCACACATAAATATGTATAATTCACATAAACTATATATATAGAAGTACATATGAATACAAATTATTTGGTAAGAGTACAGGTAGATGCATACACACATAAAAGCATACAAATGGATTGAATAAATATGGGAGGGTATACAAAATAATATAGAAATATATAAATCTAAGTACACACGGTCATAAAATAAACACATATACACATACATATACACATAGACACGCAAGTATATAAGATAGGGGAAGTAAAGAATGAAATCAGGCGAGGAGAAAGTATATAAATAGTATTTTAATAAATTATAGAAATCAGTGACAATTTTAAATTTATTTAAATTTTATATCTAAACTAAATTACTTAAAAGATGGTTTTTATAATGTTTGCAATTAATTGAATTTTCGTTCTTCTTATTTAATAATTTATCTCTTTCTCTAAAAGTAAGTATAAATAATTTCTCATAAAGACATAGGTAGCAAGGTGAGTTTAAAGATGAACAGGTTTTAGCTTTCTTTAAAATTTTCCAATTTACTATTGGGGAGTAACCTTGCTCTACTAGTTCATTGTAATATTTAGACAAGGAAGTTCTATTTTTGTACTCATTATTTTCAAAAGAGCACTTGTGACCGATAAATCTTTCTTTAAAATTGTTATTTGTTATTCCTATGTAATATTTTTTTTCATTAGGATTTTCCTTCGAAGGGTGTAACTGTAGAATTAAATCAAAATGCCCTCTTAAAGGAAATTGTCAAATTACTTCTGTAGTGTAACAAGCTACTATTTCTACTAAGGAAAATCCTAATGAAAAAAAATATTACATAGGAATGACAAATAACAATTTTAAAGAAATTTTACCGGTCACAAGTGCTCTTTTGAAAATCGAAAAGAGGGTATGACTTTCGAAAATATCGGCGGAAAAAGCGACCCCCATTAGTAGAAAAATTACCAGTTGATGGTGAAGTAATTTATGTTTTTAGCCAATTTTTCGATATTTGTCGTCCAATTCCTCGCGCTTCAAAACGATACCGATCCTGTGAAAATCCGCCGCCTCTGTCGAAAGTTTTAGGCATACATGATGATTGCAACGTCTTGTCAGACGAGTGCCACTCCCTCAGACATTAACAATCCATGATCCCAAATGTCTGAGGGAGTATCTATACAAATATGATGTTACAGAGTCTTAGCTTTGTACAACAGCTAAGTCTCTCTCTCGGTTCAAAATGTTGAGATCCAGCAACAAGCAAGAGCAAGATAGCCAGCAACAAATTAAACTGCAGACCAGCTTAATGCGGTACTGGTCTTCCGCTTTATGGTTTTTTAAATCAGAGATTTTCTTCTCCTAGAAAGGTTGCCTTCACCACGGCTTACGGGAGCTCTCTCTACCCCAATACACATATATACACACACAAATATACACGGTGCTAGTTGGCCGTTGACCCAGAAAAAGAGTTTATTCGCCCTTTGGAAGGTCTTGTTTTTAATCCTTCAGGGAGACTAGCCGCCCTCCTCACCAAACAAGTCTGGTGGGGGAACCAGTTTAGTCACCGGTGACCCGCCCATGAGGCAGGTAGTACTGGGTTACATGGTACCAGTAGCATATGAGATGACCTGACATACAAACATGTAGGCATACATACATACATACATACATTTAAACAGACAGGTGAGATTTGTATTATAGACTAGCCTGGGTACCCAACATTGCCCGAATGTTTGAAGGTGTGTGTTGAGCAAAAAAAAAAAAGTGGTAGTAGGCAGGCAGGCAGGCTCGAACTCGTACCGCGAAGAAGGAAAAGAAGAACGTGAAAAAAAAGTGATGTCTTTGTTGTGCGCCCATCGCCTAACCGGAAGTGGCGTAGGTTTAAATTAAGGTTAATAAATCGAAAAGAGGGGATGACTTTCGAAAATATCGCCCCAAAAAAGCGACATCCTCCCTGTAGAAAAGTGCCCAGTTGAAGGTGAAGGAATTAATGTTTTTCGATATTTGTTGTCCGAAAGGACAGCTTCAAAATGATACTGATCTCGTTAAAATCTGTCGCCTCTATCGAAAGTTTCAGGCAGACATACATACATACATACATACATACATACATACATATATTTTAAACAGACAGATGAGATTTATATTATAGGTTTCTGAATTAATTCATTGATATATATATATATATATATGTATATATATGTATATATATATATGTATATATATATGTATATATATGTATATATATATGTATATATATATGTATGTATATGTATATATATATATATATATATATATATATATATATATATATATATATATAGCCGTGTTATATATCATTTTTAATCGTGTTTTTCGTTCTATCGAATCATGTTATTCGTTACCGTTCTCAATCTCTTAATTTATTTTTTTGCAGGATTTTCGACAGCATGGACAAAATTCAAATCTGCACGATTTTCTTGTTTCAGTTCAAACTAGGCTAAAACATCCTGCCGAGACAGTTCGTGATATCAATGATGCGTTTGACTAAAGAACCACTAACGAACGTGTGGCAAAACGGTGGTTCAAGAAATTTCTCAATGGTGATGGGAACCTCGAAGATGAAGACGGTCGCGGCCGGCTGACTGCGGTTAATAACGAACATTTGAAAGCCTTATTTGAAGCTGATCCTCGCAAAACTACACAAGAAGTTGCTGTTGAACTCGAGGTCGACCACTCAACCCCATTTAATGCTATTAGGGAAGTCAAAAGGGTTAGATAAATGGGTGGCCCATAAATTGAACGATAATCATAAAATTGCCATTTTAAGGCATCTTCTACGCTCTTTCTCCACAACAAAACAATCCATTTCTCAAGTGGATTGTGACGTGTGATGAGAAGTGGATCCTCTATGACAACCGGCGACGTTCATGACAGGGAGAGAAACTCCACAACATTTACCGAAGTCGAAATTTAATCAAAAAAGGTTATTGTGACATTTTGGTGGTCTGCGGTCAGTTTCATTCATCACAGCTTCTTCAATCCGGGCGAAACGATTACGGCGGAGACGTACTGCCGACAAATTGACAAAATGCACCAGTATAATCACCGCCTCGATATGGAACTAGAACTGGCAGCATGTTTTTTTCTATAAGAGCTGGTGGGAGGTCGGAGAATACTCGGCGGATGGCAGCGATCAGGCTGGTTTTGATATTGTAGGAGGTCATGTTGGTGATGTTCTCGACATATGACCAAATGATGTAATCCAGCCGGTTCAGGTTGGGGGAGGAGGGGGGCCAGTGAGAGAACGGTACAAAGTCGTAGCACTTCTTCTGAAGCCAAGTCTGGGCCTGTTTGGACATCTGGGCTGGTGCCGAGTCGTGCTGCCACACCCAGGGTCTGGCAGCGGCCACTTCATTGCACCAGGGGATCACCACACTCTTCAGCACATCCAGGTACACTTTGGTGTTGACTTTAAAGCTGACTTCGGAGATGTCGGGTGGTATGGTGTGGCCCTCACTTGAAACCACACTAAAGACCATAACTGTGGCCTGAAACTTTGTTTTTATCATTCTGGGTATGTCCCTGTATTCCTGATTTGTATTTTGAGGGTGCTGGCAATCGTCCTGTTGTCATAATTTGGATCGGTAGAGAGCATGAGTTGTACAGCAGCGCATTTCTGATCTCGCTCGTTGAACATTGTGTCACTTTCAAGCATGATAGAAGACTCTTATCGCTCTTAGGATTTGTACACAACTGGCCAACTAGTAGATAGCCTGCTGCTGCTGCTGCTGCTGCTGCTGCTGCTGCTACAACAACAACAACAACAACAATCAAACGGAAGTGGAATCATGTGGTCTTTTCTAGAGCGACAATTATATCGTTCCGCCATACACGTATGTGTGTTTTAGAATGACGCATTTTCGAAATAAAAATCAACAAAAAATAAAAATCAACAAAAAATAAAAATCAACAAAAATAAAAATCAACAAAAATAAAAATCAACAAAAATAAAAATCAACAAAAAATAAAAATCAACAAAAAATAAAAATCAACAAAAAATAAAAATCAACAAAAAATAACACATTGCAATCTAATCTGTTTAGACATATTGTACGTTTGACATTATTTTCCTAAAACTTTACCTTCCCAAAAATCAGTTCACAGAGATGCATGTGTGGAAAATTGAAACACTACTTCATACACTGATGATTATGTAATTATGAAACCCTAGTCTGTAGGTATACAAATAACAGTTAATATTTATCTCTTTTCTTCTCTTCTATCTATCTTCTATCTATCTATCTTCTTCTATCTATCTTCTTCTATCTATCTTCTTCTATCTTTCTATTCTTCTTCTATCTTCTTCTCTTCTCTTCATCTCTTCTTCTCTTCTTCTCTTCTTCTATCTATCTTCTATATAAATAAAATGGACTCATTTTTCTATTCTATCTATTCTTCTATCTTCTATCTTCTATTCTTCTTCTATCTATCTTCTATTCTATATAAATAAAATGAACTCATTTTTCCCGTCTGATTATAACCTTAATAGGATTAAGAATCTAGACATTTTATGCAGAAGTACTATACATACCATATCTGAGGTGTGTTATAGGCGTATTAGCTATTCACTAACTCGCAGATCGGAACTTCCTATATTATATCTGGTAAGAGTTCACTGCCAAAACCGGTTACGATCAATGGAAGTAGTAAAGTCATCTCTCTCTAGAAAATTCATACTTCCACCGCCACTCATTTACACCGTCTGTTACCATTCACAGGAGACAAATAAGGAAGAACGCCGGTTTAGGTTTTCATAAAAACTGGATTGTAATTTAGGTGAATGCACCACGTTAACTTTTACGTTGGTTAAAAATAAAAACAAACACAAACCAAAAAACTTTACATTTTTTCACAGTGCATTAAAACTTATGATACTTCAGTTCTGTTTTATTTCGTCTTCTTCGGCAATTAAAACATCGTCCGATGCTTGTTGCGACTCCATTGAAATGTTGGGGAACCCCGTTACAAATACTAGTATCATTGCAGTCTCGAGCCGTTTCCCTGTGAATCCAGCTATTCCTGCCGGGATTACCTGTTATAGATACCAGTTTGAGATTTGATTCTCTTATAGATGCAGTGTCCACTTTGGGATTTCATTCTCTCAAGAAGTTGAGTGGAATTTATTTGACTGAATCTAGCGAGGTTCACTTATTCATGGAAAACGTAGCTAAGTGTGCTGCGATTGACATTGATGAGCCAGACTTTAGTGCTGTATTTAATCAACAAAAGAAAGAATGGGCTGCTTCATGGAAATAGACGGGTGGACAAACAGCGATTGAAGAATAGAATACCAGAGTACCCCGTGGCTAAGCATATTCGGACCGAATATGAAAAAGAACTAGATGGTTAGTGCCATATCCATAAGAAGAGCTAGGTCCAGCTAAAGCCTTTATTCTGTTAATGGCGGTAGTACAAACGAATAGAAACAAAGTAGACGCATTTGCAACAAATGCAGATGTATGTGTACAGAAGTTGCGGAAATAGCGGTGTGAAGGCTCTGATGTTGACATATTGGATGCACATGCACAAATCATTGTCGCCCATTCAGACGGCGATGTTAAAGGTGCAAAGATATTGTCTATCACGATTTGGGTTTGGCTTGAATGTTGCAACAATAATCATGCGATCAATTACGAACGCAGTATTTGCCCAGGATACGTCTATACAACTTGCCACGTCATCATATATCGACGACGTTTTTGTCAATTTACGTCTCGCATATGCGGATCGAGTGAAAAGCCATTTGGAAAAAAAAAAGGACTGCAATTTTATGCCCGGTTTATTTTTATTAGTTTTCCACACACACACACACACACACACACACACACACACACACACATATATATATATATATATATATATATATATATATATATATATATATATATATATATATATGTGGGTTAAAGCTGGTTTGATACCCCGTCCCTTGTTCGATATTAGGTAGGTTATTTCCACTGTCGGATTTGTGCCGCAGGTTGCTTAATCTGTGTAAGTTAATAGACATTCTTGTGTGTGGCGTGTTTAATCAGTTCGTAGAGTGTTCGCCTACCATGCAAGAGGCTCGGGTTTCAAATCCCGAGTGCAGATGTGTCTAACTGATGAGGCCAAATGAGGGCGAAACTCGAATCTTGGACTTCCGGTTTGTTGGCTTTCCTGGCTCTTGTGGGCTGCGACGTTGGTTCGGCTATGGAAATAATTATATATTCTCTCACACTTTCTGAACATTATATAATTTGAAAGGTCTGTAACCAAACAAAGAAGTAAAATGGAGGGAGAAATAACTAGTCAGGGTTAGGATTATTATTTTCTTAAGTGAAAGCACAGATATAGTTAAAAAAATACAAATATAAAATCAGTTCAATGGTAGAGATATTACATCCACAAAATCCATAGCAGCGTGTTTTTAGAGGCGGCGAACTTTAAATTGACAACTCTATTTTGCTCTAATCGCTGATTTGGCAACTATCGGCCATTTTAAGTTCAGCCTGGTTTGCCAAATCATCAGGAAGAGACTGACAAATAAGCAACGTTTGCAAATTGCAAATGATACGATCAGTTTACCGATATAAACATTTGATGAACGAATAATTTCAGGAAATCGAACTGCCAATTGGTCACCTCGTGCCTGCTGGGCGTTCGTGCTAGCTTAGATAAATACTTTTGCAGTTTTAACAAAAAAGCTACAATTATATCAGAACGTCTCCATTTACACTGAACATCTGCAGAATGACAAACATCAATATATTTTATATGAATAAATCCCCTGTGGAATTTCCACAGGTCCCGCTAGTAAAAAAAATGTTAAAATATCTGGAAATGACGTGTACTCGAAATATTTACTTTCTTTCATATATGTTCACATGCGACGACGCGATTTAATTACCGCAGTTTAAAAAAGCCATTTATTTCATGCCGTTAGTTAGCGTATACATGCCTCCATCTAACACAATATTTGATTTCCTGCAACCTGAAAAAAAAAAAAAAATCAAATGGTTCCATGTCTCCATAGTTAGGAAGCTGGTGCTCATTTTACGTTATAGTCACATATGAAAATTAATCCCTACTTTAAAAGCTAAAATATTTAATATTTCTTATTCCTGTTTTTTTTTTATTTTTATTTTTATTTATTTTTTTTTCAAGATACTAGCAGGCTTATGTCCAAGCGTTGGCCCGAGAAGTCTAAAATAATGATTTACGTATATAAAAAAAATACCTGGAAACGATGTATACTCGAAATATTTACAAGATTTGCTTTATATATGTTCGCATCGTTTGCATGGCGGCGACAATGCGATTTAATTACCGCGAATGCCTTTAGTTGATTATATAAAAAAAATTTCTATTGAATATCCTCGAATGCGTGTGAAAATTATTTGGAGCTATATATATTGATGAGTTCATAGTTTGGAGCGTTAAATGACGAGGGATATTAAGTGACTGCGAAAAGAAAAATTTGGAGAAAGACACAAACAAACACAAGCTTAATACCATGGCCATTAAGCAGTTTGATTAGCCCCCCCCCATCGCCAAACAAAAAAACGCTTATAAACGTAAACGTGAGTAGCTTCGCAGGAATTGAAATTTACATGAAAAGAAATATGGTTAAGCTTAAACATAGAAAAATAAAGGACTAGTTGTAAAAAATAAAGGACTAGTTGTTAAAACTGGAAAAGTAAAGGACAAGATATTCTAGTAAAAAATATAAAAAATTTATAACTTAAAATATTGCAGCATTAAGAATTGATTATATTATGGTATAAATTGAATTAAAAAAAAAACGACAACTAGTTCTTTACTTTTCCATGTTTAAGCTTAACCATATTACTTTTCATGCTCGCATTTTTCTATTGTAATCCATGATTTTTCCAGGCTTCTAGTAAATTCGCTTGTTCTTTGTTTATTTTCAGTCTTATTTTTCGTCCCCGTAAACATAACATACACATATGTAATAACAATGTACAACACTTGTCTGCTTTCAATAAAATTCCCTCAATTATCTCCCTTTCATGCTTTCGTTCGTTCTGTTTTACTTGTTACTTCTCTTTTCGCGAGAGCGGTGAATTTCTCGAAGTTACGTGGTTGCTACGGAAACCAGCTATAAAAACGTCGCTCACTTCTTTATGTTTTTTTTACGATTTTGAACACCAGTAAATTCATCATAACTTTTGTTTTACTGAACGAAACTTGAACGTTTTCTTTACACAATATAGCTGAGAATGTGATCTATAAGCTGTAATAATTGTTTGAAATTTGGTCGAAAAATGAGTGAGCGGTGATGCTTTAAAGCAGTTCTAAATGAATAAAACTGCCACTTAACCATATATTAAAAAACGGTAGTGTTTGCATGATATTAACACAGGTCCTACATTATTAAATTTAAAGAATAATAATAGATTCTAAAACAAAATAACATTAATTTCCGGTTTATTTCAATATCTGCGAAACCACTCACATTTACAATAGCCCTCCTCACGCATGTACGTTTGAACTAAAGTCAAATCCATGTTTAAGGAAAGGAAATGTCCATAAATATCATATAATACGCATCTTCCACCTGATTATACTAATGCCTTATCTTCAAGTCGTCTCGTCATCTCTTACATTGACGACTGACAAAGGAAGCGCCCGGGTTCACAAGTATAAATAATAAAACAAAACAAAACATAAAATAACACAAACTTTGACACATTCCGTATACAAGTTAGACACCAGGTGCGTGTGTGACACCATCGTAGGAAAGAGTCCTCTAAGTGTTAAAATACATGCGTTATTTGTCTACTGAGGACGTATTCATCAGTCGGTTAATCAATTCATTTCCCTATCTGCTCTGAGCCACAGCCTGCTATCAACTGTCTTCAACTCGTAACTCTCGACAAGTCTAACTGTCACCAATAATCGCAAACCCAAGACTATCAGCAAGGGGAGTAGAAAGTGGATCTTGGGCTTACTTGCGGCACTTCTTATTTTGTCCTTTAGTCCTCACATTCCATAAGCGATGTTTTTGACAAAGAGGGAAGAATTGCAATTTTCTAGTTCATAACATATTCCATCTAACACTTACCGTTGGCAAGTTTTCTAACTTGAGTTTTTTTTTGGCGTGTTACATCAAGTGGCTTCATGTTTTGTATAAAACTGTCGTGAATTGCGCAAAACTGACAAAAATGACTTTTGTTTCTATTCACTTCAACACATTGATTAACAATCCCACTCCAATTATTTGGATTTTTCAAACTACTGTTCTCATCTTGAGTGTGATTTTCACATCGTTTCGGTCGATGTAACTTCCGACCTTCTTCAGTTGTATCTTATTGAACTCTGTAATTTGGACGGAATTTCGAACAGAACCCTTTATTTACTTCATTGGGGTAGCATGTTTTCATTCCGTCAACCATGACTGGATAGAAGTCCTAAATAATTGTATTTTTCAGTTGCCCACACTGAGAATTGAACCTTGAACCTTCAGGAGAATATCCCTTTTACAATTGATTTCTCCAAATACTCTAACCACTGCGCCACACCACTGCAAGATATAACTGAAGAAGCTCGGGGGTTACATCGACGAAAACGTTGTGAAAATCACACTGAAGATGGGAACAGTAGTCCAATGAATTAAAATATTACGAATAACAAATCCTCATCTCAAAAATTCAGAAACGTAATGTCTGTAAATTGTCCCTAAGTATAGCAAAACTCATTCTATTGTGTATGAGCTCACATCCGAAAATAAAATGCAAACATAATTTTGAATTCTATATACAAGCGTTCTTTTATATTATACTAGCTTGGGTGCTCGGAGTTGCCCGAGTGTTTGGAGGTATG
>NC_136519.1:27686376-27718876 GCF_053919585.1 Euprymna scolopes | reverse complement strand
CAGTAGAAGTAGTAGTAGTAGTAGTAGTAGTAGTAGTAGTAGTTGTTGTTTTTGTTGTTGGAAGAGGAGGAGGGGAGGAGGATGAGAAGGAAGGTTATATATTTCTGATGATTTTTGTTGGCATTCGTTTTTTCTTATGCGATAGAACCATGTGAAGGTTGTTAATATTCTTAAATGACAGAATTTCTGTGGAATGAACTTCTAATGTGATCGTCTTGAGGGAGCGATTTGCTCTCCATTGGGGAGATTGAGACCCCCCTGGGACCTGAGAAAGACTGAGTAAATATGCTAAGATTTTCTAATTGAATCCCCGACAACGGCAGATATAAAACATTCTTGGATTAATATATATAGATATATATTTTATTTTATTGTCAAAGCCAGATATATATTTTATTGTTCGAAAACAAATGACAGGAAATGTTAGAATAAGGGACATTGACATTAGTCTGGTCTGGAGAACCCCGGCCCAGGTGTCCTGGGTTCTAAGCAAGGAAATTCACAAGGGTTGACTTCCCAGGTCATGTGAAGATGATTTCATTTTGGTTTCAGATTGCAAAACTTTAGACTTTTGCTGAACTGTATACACGCAATTTGGGTCTGGAATTCCCCGGAAAGCGTATCGCTGATTGGTTGTGTGAATCGCCAACCCCAACCTGTGACCTCACTATAAAAGCTATCCGCTTGAAAACAGACAGATTTGCACCGAAATCTCGAGAGAAGAACAGCTCCTGACGCCTGAGCCCCACCCTCTCCACCTCTCCGCCATCCTGACTAGTCATCCAGTGACGAAAGAGAGAGATTTGTGAACTTAAAATGTGTTAGTAACTGAACGTTGTATATATGTAAAAAAGATCTGTAATTTTTGTGAAATTAATTTTTAGTAGATAGAAAACCCTGATTGTCTGTCTTTCTTTCGGCGCATGCAAGCTTCGCTTTTTGCTTCCAGCAGAATTCTACACAGAGGCGTTGAGAATTAATGTGGAGGTCTCTTGGACGACTAGACATCACGAACCACAGTTTCCGAAGGAAGTAAGAGGTCAGTTGCTTGACCTGAGCACGGGAAACCGCCCACAAACTGAGTTCGAACTTGGCACACACAGGTTGTCAACCCCGCTTTGTTAACCACTGGACCACCATCACGTCCCCGCTGCTGTTGTTGTTGAGCATCGTTTATTCGTTTTTATATGAATCAGATGATTTTTGCTGGCATTCGTTTCCTCGATATCTTTCTAGTTATAAGTTTTTCCAGAAAGAAGCCAGATACATACAAGAGAGACCACATGAAACCTGTTAAATTCCTTAAGTGAAAGTGTTTCTGTGGAACCATCTGGATTCGAAACTGTCACTCCCAGGTCGTCACTCCATGTAATAAACCACTTCGCCACTGTGTTACAATATTTTGGACTATAATGGGGTAGTTATTTAATTGCCGCCCACATCGGCAATATTTGGCACAAGGCCTGGAAAGTGGGAACCCCGCAGGCTCCCCTAAAGGAGGGGCACTCCTGCAATTTTAAAAATTGCCTGATCGGGGCGCCTACGGCAGCAAGCAATACACTTGCCCCACCGGAAAGCCCGGTGGCAAGGCCTGGGAGGGTGGACCTCCTAGGTATTACCCAGGCGGTGTACCTCAGTCCAACAGGTGCTTGTCGGGTCCCGGCCCCTCACCTGTTTGGCTGAGTGTCAAGTGACGAATCCTTGACTTGTACTACCCTGTCTCCCTGCAGCCGAAGCCGCTAGGAGACACATCCCATCATAAAGGAATTATAATGGGGTATGATCCCACATACTCGAGAGATTCTATTATAAACGATGCTGCTGGGAACTGACAAATCGAATTAATTCCCGTTCTGCTACCAACCAATCAGAAACCGGAATTGCTTCATAAATATTAAACCTTTCTGTAACAATTTCGCATATGCTTTTTTCCGTCTCAACACTGGAAGAATCTTTTTCTCTGTGGAATCCAACTCGAGAACTGTCTACTGCAAAACAGTCACCTCTCAGAACTTGTGTAGAACAATGAACCATCGGAAACTGTTCTGAAACTAAACATGGCTTTCACTTCTAGACATTCTCGCCTTTTTATGCTGCTATTGTATGACTTTAGATGGACGACATCCTGCGTGAATTAAGCGGGTCACTCAAGCAAGTTTTCTTCCGTGAGAAAAGAGAAAATAGGGATGCGAAAAGGTCATCACCAAGTGTGTTTCAAGGGCGGTTTTGTACCCTGTCAAGGCAAAACTTGCTTGGGTGACCCGCTTGAGTGACCCTCTTGTTCGCCGGTTAAAACTGGCGAACAAGAGGGTCACTTAAGCAAGTTCTTGTGATGCGTTCTCAAAGACAGTCGACACAACAAAACTTTGTTGCATCGTTAGAATTAAGGAACAAATCTGAGCTGCCATTGTTTAAACGTTGCTGAAGTTTTCTGCTAAGGTATATCATTCAATTTTTTAACATTAGCAAAATAAATTAAACTTCATCGTAGGCACATGGAGCTTTAATAACGCCATGTTTTATGTAAAAAAAAAAAATTCAAGTGTGCACTTTGCTAGTTTCTATATCACAGTTACTTATTTTTCCGATCCATTTGGCACAATTGTAAGAGCGTTTCTCAATGGACCGGGAGACCTAGGTTCAATCTTCACTTACATCAAAAACTTTTTTAAAAAATTCTTCATTGCTAAACATTATAAGCAGAAGATCAAGAGTAAGTGGAGTAAGACTGAGAATAGAGTAACGCCCTTCCGTATATATATATATATATATATATATATATATATATATATATATATATATATTTATTTTTACTCATGTTCGTCCCAAATAAGGCATATTGGCAATTGATGTAAGTAGCTAGTATTTTGGAGCATGCTTACAGGAGATGACCGAGATGTCGGTTTGGATGACATTTAAACTTCTGCCTATCAGTACAGTCGGAGAAGCAGGTAACAGGGAGGGAATTCCAAAGTCAGCAGTCTGAGGGAAGAAGCTATTAGAGCAGAAGACTTTCTGGTATCGCCCGACCCCTTGAGTGAAAGGGTGGGATTATGTTGCTAAACAAAGGAGAATCAACAGAGAGGATCTACAGGCAGTATCTGCAAACGTTGTTCAACGTGCACAGGAATTCATAGATGTCAACCGGTAGCATCTGTTTTCACACTACAGGTAATTTAAACAAAAAAAAATATTCCTCCTTTCGACTACATTTCTGGGCTACATTTAAGTCGGCCATATTGCATATTATTTTTAGAATATTATTTCTCTCATACTTTGAAGCTTTCTGGTATAACTACGTTTAAATGGTTACAAGGAAAACAGAATACGGGAATAGAGTAGCAAAATATATTAAAAAGAACATGCAAAAGTGAGGGTTGGTCCACTGCATATCCACTTCCACCTTAGAGCATTGTCTTCCGGTATTTGTTTTGTATTGATCAGTTGATTCGTAGGTAACACTGGTAGTTCCACCGCAACACCCCCTCTCAAGCTGATTACTGCGAGACGTGTATTAGTTTATATTTCTTCGGGTAGACCATGAGTGAGTTCGTAAATTTTATTTTTCTGCAAAAACGTCGAGATTCTGGTGTCATTTAGGGAGGTTCAATATCAACTGCGTCGTGGACGGTTTCAATAGTTAAAGTCTTTTTTGAGATCAGAATTGTTTTCTTTAATACCAAATGATTGTTCTCTATTTTGTTGACTAATAAAACATTTTCTTGGTCTTTGAGTTTTGGCAGTTATGAAGATGAGTTGAGTGCTTTCTGAAATATTTCTGAAATGATTTAATAAAGGCCGAACTCTTTTCTGCCAATAACTTGAATTCTTTTTTGGTTAATTTGTAAGAGTTGGATTAAAAAAAAAAAAAAAAAATCAGCATAAAAATTCCTTGTTTTCGCTAAATTTTTTTTCTTTATTTTTAACTAGCATTTCAGCCCGGCATTGCCCGGGTGTTTGGAGATGCATGTTGAGCAAAAAAAAAAAAAAAAAAAAAAGAAAAAAAAAAGCGGTCAATTTTTTAAACTTTGACCCCTATTATGACCCCTTAACATTTATTGTTTTGGGCTCAAATCAAGTTATTAAGTTAGATCCATGTCCAGGGAACCTATATCTAAAATTTCAAGTGTTTAGACCACAATTGTCGGAGGAGTTTGGTAGAGTTCTCACAGGTCAAATCGTTGAACTTTGACCCCTTAACAGCCAAAATTCTGGCCGAAAACGGATCACAAAGATTTCCCAAAATCTCAGTACCCGTATATCAAATTTCGAGCCTGTAGACTGAAAATTGACAGAGTTATTGCGTAGGGAAATGTACACAGACACAGACAGACAGACAGACAGACAGACAGACAGACAGATACGTTCACTTTTATAGATAGATATTTATTTCCTTGTTTTACATTTAACTGCGGATAGTTCACTTAATAAATAGAATGTTACCCCTCCCTACTGCATTTTCTGGGCTACTCTTAAATGGCCCACCCTGTAAACTAGACTATTTGTTTGAGGTGACCCCCCAAATACATATCCATTGGGGTAAAGTCAAAGGGCCTTGCTGGCCATTTGTTTCACACCCAAGGAAAGTGGTGCGCAACTTAAGGCCCACCCTATAGTGTACTGATTTCAAAAGTTAAAAAAAAAAAAAATGACTTGAGTGCCATCAGCTAGAATCGAAACCAAAACTTTTAGCACTGTATCCGCGTCCCCTACCGCTTGAGCTATCGACAGATAGATAAGAAAGATTAAAAATTAAACCACTTCAAGCTATGAATTAATTTGCGCATGCGTAAAAATTATAGAAATATGTTGGCAAGTTGAAATGGAAATTTTGCATTTAAACTTGCCGACATATTTCTATAAGCGTTCTTCATCGATCCAAACAATGATTTTACTCATTATAAATCATCCTTGGCGTATCATTTCTATTCCCTGTTAATTTCAGTGTTATGTGACCAGTAGTTCAAGATTTTATCGTTTAAATATTTTCACGCAAATAGGCACACATACATTTACTGTTTTATTTATATAGAAAAACATAAACAAAACCCTTTCTTAAATACCAAACAATTACTAGATCAAAGATGAACTAACAAAAGAAAGAAATCGCCACCGTCATATGCCTTCATGTAGCACGGAACCGATTTTTTCAAAGCGACTTATTTATCTGCTAAGGAGTGATTTATTACCAACAGCTCTGACGTCATCAGATAAATAAGACTTCTTGAGCAGGCTTTCTTTACGGAGGTCATACGCCTGCCCGTCGAAGCAACACAGGATCTGCAGTCAAGCCGATCAACTCCATTGTCATTTTCGCGCTTAATCATCCGCTTAATAAAGTCAGTTTTTCTCCAAGAAAAAAATGCAAAAACAAAAAAAAAAACAACAAAAAAACAAACAAAAAAAACAAACAAAAAAAAAACGAAAAAACAAAAAAAAACAGCACCCCCCCCCTAAAAAAACAGGAGATTCAATCCTTTACAGATGTTTTAAGTGTTTGTTTATTTAAGGCCAGCGGCCATTTATTGCCTTTCTAAACCAACCGAACGGGATAATGGATGCCGATTCAGATGAAGCAATTAATTACTTGTTCATAAAATAACTGAGGTTGTTTAAGGCCGCCATATTTAACCTGATAATAACAGAAAAAAAAGACTAACAAAATTTATGTCCCTGGTAAAGGAAGAAACTTGACTGAAGATATTTCAACATTTTTTGTGCTTTATTTATTATACAGTTCTGGGCATCCTTTATTTAATATATATATATATATATATATATATATATATATATATATATATATATATATATATATATATATATATATATATATATATGTATATATATATTTATATATATATATATTTATATATATATTTATATATATATATTTATTTATATATATATACATATTTATATAACTATTTCATTTATTCACATAAATTTACTATACGAAAGTATAGATTTATGCGTAAACTTTAAGTATTTACTTCAAAAGTGCTCAATACGTAGGTAGAGCTAGTTAGTAATTTATAAATTATATATGGCGATTAAGCTACACTGAATATTCTGCGTTTCATCCAACTATAGCCTGACGAATCCTATAGTTGGATGAAACGCAGAATATTCAGTGTAGCTTAATCGCCGATTTGGCGACGGGTGCCAGGGATTCTGCAGAGGCATCAGATCTTGTGGGATTATTCATTCTATATACTCTTACAAGCATATTTGATACTACGGATATCGGCCTATATAGAGATGACGGACTAGCTATAATAAAAAACTCCAACAAAGTCAAGGGAGATAACTTTAAGAAAATCATACACAAGGAAATGAAAAAATTAGGCCTAAAAGCAGACGTATCAGCTAACATAAAAATAACAAACTTCCTGGACGTCACGTTAAATTTAGATAAAAACACATATGAACCCTACTTAAAAGATAACGCTACTCCAATATACGTAAACCCTAAGTCCAATCACCCACCATCAATTATAAAACACATTCCTAACTCGATCGTTAGTAGACTCAGTAATAACTGAAGCGATGAAAATGCATTTAACAGGTCAACCAATATCTACGAAACAGCCCCAAAAATAGTGGATACAAGAATATCGATATCAAATATAAGCAACAAAACACCAACAACTATAATAAAATTAAAAATAGAAGAAAAAGAACTATAATTTGGTATACGGCCCCATACAATCAAATGTTAAAAACAAACTTTGCAAGAAATTTCTAGATCTTATTGAAAAACACTTTCCCGCAACCAACCCCTTACACAAAATCTTCAATAAAAATACCTTGAAGTTATCTTACAGCTGTTGCGAAAATTTAGAGATGATAACCAAAGCACATAATGAGAAAATACTAAATGAAAACAATGTAAACAACAACAAAATAAACAATAAAAAAAGTAGACACCATGACAGAAATAAAACCAACACTAGCAGAAATAACAATAATAACAATAATAATAATAATAATAATAATAATAATAATAATAATAATAATAATAATAATAACAAACCAACACCGGACAAGAACAACCATACCATAAATAAAAATACTAATAACGAACAAGATAAATGCAATTGTAGACACCGCACACTTTGCCCAGTCCAAAATAAATGCCTAACAAAAAGCGTAGTTTATCAAGCAACAATATTTGCGAAAGAAAACCCGAATAACAAGTAATATTACATAGGCATGACTTCCTTAGATTTCAAAACCCGATACTATGACCATAAAAGTACATTCAAAAATAAAAAAAAAACACCGTATAAAAACAACACTAGCGAATAAATACTGGGAACTCAAAGAAAGCGGACATTCGCCGGTAGTCGAATGGAAAATAATGCGACAAGCTACCACGTGCAGACATTTAGACAACCCATGTAAATTATGCCTCCATGACAAATTTGCTATCCTGTACTTTAAAGAACCTCAAAATCTACTAAACTGTAGACGAGAAATAGCAAACAACTGTGTTCACAAAATAAAAAAACTTACTCTAGGATAGCGATGCAAAATAGCTTTAAAACAAACAATAACAATAGAAAACAAACAAATAAATAAATTAAATAAACATGAATATACATAAACGATCACACATATATGTATATATATATATATATATGTATATATACGTATATATATGTGCATGTGTGTGTGTACACATAGGTATATTTATATATATATATATAAAAATTTAAAAAAGGAAGGAAAACGTCTACCTTAAACCACTAACCTAGTTCTAAAACAGATCCTTTGTTCGATAAAATGCATGCCCATTGGCTGATAGGAAGGGGCGCGGTGATTGGCTAACTAGAAATCCTCAACATATATAAAAACAAGAAGCAATCACAGAATTCGCGCATAAGCCTGACGAATCCTATAGTGGATGAAACGCAGAATATTCAGTGTAGCTTAATCGCCATATATATTTCATAAATTACTAACTAGCTCTACCTACGTATTGAGCACTTTTGAAGTAAATACTTAAAGTTTACGCATAAATCTATACTTTCGTATATTAGGTTTATGTGAATAAATGAAGTAGTTATATATATGTATATATATATATATATATATATATATATATATATATATATATATATATATATATATATATATATATATATATATATATATATATATATATTGTAAAACACATCTCCTTACCAAGTCATAAAGCAGAATTAACCAATATTGTTTAGAGGTTTTCATACCATTTGGGCGAAGGCAACTCCCATAATAATAATGAAACTAATAGTTGAATTGGTTTTACAAGCACTACGAAATACCATGCATCATATAAACTAAAACTCAATTTATTACCATATGCAAAACATAACGCCTCTCTCTGATTTCTGGCAAATTTCAGTTAACACGAACATTATTCCGACGCCAACTTTAAACAATTCTCTAGGCCATCTGCATCAAACGCCAGCAACCTACAATAAATACCATTACAAATGAAACGAATAAAAACATTTTCAAATACTTAATATAATAACTCTTATTCTGTTGTCCTTCAATTAAATTCACTTGAAGTCTCTTCTGCAATTGGTTTATTCTTTTGACGTTCACCTATTTTATTCATTCGTGTGAAGCTGGTTTGACAACGGATCGAAAACGTTAGTGATATATTTTTTTTTACATGGGCATCACCACTTATCAAGGCCAAGAGGCCACTCGAGGATAAGGGTTAAAGTGTGTACAGTAGAAATTGGAAAATATAGTAATCGTTAGTAAATGGAAATTCGGTAAATTTGTTAACAAGTGGAACGGCTCATCAGAAACTTGTTTGCATTAGACTTGAAGACAACCATATTGTAGTCAGCTGGGAAGCAGGAAAACGGAAGACAATTCCACAGCCGTGCAGTTCTAAGAAAGAAGCTTTGTTCATGGAATCTACGTTTAGGTTTAGGCACAGATAACGAGTGGAGGGAATTATTAATAGTATTATCAGCTAAACGAGTGTTTCTTGTGAAAGTTAGGCGAGGGGGGACCATAGACTGAAGCTCATTCGAATACTTTCCATGAAAATAACGATACAGCAGAGACAAACTCGCAACATCTCTTCTGTGAGATAGAGGTTGCAGGGAAGAGAAAAGGACATCTCCTACGAGGCTACGAAGTCTATTTTGAACCCTATCAAGGCAGGACAAGTCCTTTCTAGCAGCTCCTGCGCAGATGTGGCAACAGTACTCCATCCTTGGACGTACCTGGCTCTTATATAGATAGAAAATTGCATCAGCAGTGAGATATCTACTGGATCGATAGAAGGATCCCACCATTTTTCCAGCGGCCTTGGCAACAGATTTGATGTACGAGTTCCATTTAAGATCCGGAGTAATGGTCAAGCCCAGAAGCTTGTCAAAACTTGAGGCCTCCTCAAGACGAGAGCCATTTATTTCAATTGATGCCAGATGTGGATCAGAACGTTGATGATGTAAAGAGAGAAGCTTGGTTTTAAATGCATAAAAAGTAACCAGCCACCTTATTCCCCATTGTACCACGTGCTCAAGACCAGAGGAGAGAGAATCGGAGAGAACTTGGTCGTTTACTGTCTTAGATGTGCTACCATAAATGGTAGTATCATCAGCATAAATATCTACAAATGATGTAAGGATGTGATTTGGAAGATCATTAATGTAAATCAGGAAAAGAGTTGGGTCCAGGATGGACCCCGGAGGGACTCCAGCATTAATACTGTGAGCTTCTGATTTTTTGCCCATCAACTACTACTCTTATGAACCTATCAGAAAGAAATAATTTAATAATTGAGAAGACATTTCCAGCTATACCATAGCTAGAGATCTTGTGAAGTAAACCTTTATGCCATACCCTATCAAAGGCCTTAGATATGTCAGGAGCTATTGCCCTAGAAAGGTTGCCTCCGTCGATTGATTCGCTAATCCTATGAGATATAACTGTAAGCACATCTGCTGTAGATCTAGCAGAACGGTCACTAAGAAGGTTGTTTTTGCTGAGATGGTTGATTACTTCTGTATTTAACACAGATTCCATCAACTTACTCATGACGCACAGGATACATTAATTTTTCCCTTTTCTCTTTTCTGTGACCTCTTTTCCACAGAAAAGACGTTACCAACGTGTCTATGCTTTATCGTTATTTTCATAGCAAGTGCTCGTCTGAGTTCCAATCTATGCCTTCACCCTTGTCAATCTTTGACAAAATAAACAAAAAACAAAAAACACTTGTCTATCTAAAATCACTATCAATTATCAATAATTTTCCCCAGTGTCTATCGGCGCCTAAACCTGAACGTGAATTCCATGAACAACGCTTCTTTCCTAGAACTGCCTCTCGGTGGAACTCTTATCTGCTGGTCTGCTTTCTAGCTGACTACAGTATGGTCGTCATCAAGTCCAACGTAAACAAGCTCTTGTTGAACCGTCCTCTTAATTATTCTAATCATAGCAAATTCCAAATACTGACGATTACCACGCTATTGCTCCAATGACTAAAGTACACACATTAACCCTTACCCTCGAGTAGTCTCTATGTCTCAATAAGTGGTAACCCCTTTGTAAAAAAAATCTAAATTTCTAAGTTTAAGAAGCCAGTACGACGCAGAATGTGATTTTTGTAATTAAAAATGTAAAGTTCATTTGATCTCCTCTAGTGACATCATACGACGAAGGAGGACAAGGACAAGAAAAAAAAAAAGCAAAAAAAAAACAAAAAAACACGAACTGATCCTATGCCCGATGATGTGGTATATCGTCGAAATCAATTTGATTTTAATCATATAATTGCTTATTTTTACTAAATAGCTGCATTGTATTGTCTCTTTAAATTTACAAATTCTATTCAAAGTTAAACACTAGAATTACTGTTAATTTATTATTTGAGGCCCGTGGCGCAGTGGATAAAGGCATTGAATCTCTACGGTTCCAAGTGAGCATTGTCTGAAAATAGCGGGTTCAATTCTACCCAAAGCTAGTCAGAGGATTAGTTGGCCAAAACATAGCGAGACAAAAACTATGGAAGGCAGTAATTACTGGGGATAAACTTAAATGACTCAGCATGCTTATCCCGTCGCGGGTAATCACCTGATGAAGGCCAGAGTGATAGTTTGCCGAAACGTCGTGAAACAACATCTATGAAGATGAGGATAACAGTCCGCAAATAAATAAATAAATAAATACAAATACTAAAATGACTAATTAATTATTTCGATTTAGGGGCAAACATGTTCATTAGAAAAATTGAAAACTATTAAATAATAAGTTTAATTGAACTGGAGAATCCTGCCATTTATATAGTTTCCTCCATTTTTAACATGTGATCGTACGCGTCTTAAATGTTGTGCCTTTTGGGCATCCATACAAAGGCGTTCTCCCAACGAAAGATAATGAAAAGCGAAAAAAAAAATTTTTTTCTATCCAATCTCTTAATTGCCTATTAATGTAAAATAAATAGCGAATGCAGCTTTTATCGCTTGTCGCAACATAAATGAAAATGTTATTAAGTTTTGCAAATAGCGCCTTTATTATTCGTCCGATTTATATTTTGAGAGCGAGTTATATTCAGTTGTTATTTTTTATCTTCGTCTCGTTCGGTGACTGAAATATCCAGCGTTGTTCATTAATTTTTATTTTTCCAGTTGAATTAGACATTTTCTTCTTCTATTTGAATTTCGATTGCGTCCAAGTATTTTGATATCGGTCGGTTGGACATGCTCTAACGTTAATAATTGAAATTTCAGTGTCTTTTGTCTGAACACGTTTGAAATTATCTTCTCTTTTGCCTGTCAAAGTTAAGTTTGAAATTATATAACCCTTTGTCTGACACGTCTAAGTTTGAAAGTGAATATAATTTTGTCTGGCGCATACAAATTCGAAATTGAATTTTCTTTTCTTTTATGAGATAAAGTTTTAAAATGGAGCATCTTTGGAGGTTATAATAATTAAGGCTATGACAACAGCATATTCTTTTCATTGTGTTGACTCTCGAGTATATATCCGACACAGTTAGACACAGTTAGTCAACCGAGAACCACATCACTCTATATAAAAGCATATGAGATATCAACGGATACACACTCGAGAGTCAAAACAATGAAAAGAATATGCTGTTGTCCTAGCCCTACTTATGCCTTGTTATAATTAAGTTTAGAATTTCATTTTATTTCGTCTGTTACATTTAAGTTTGAAATTCAATTTTATTTTGTCCGTTGCACTAAAGTTTGAAATTGTTTTCTTTTCGTCCATTATACGGACATTTGAAATGAAATTTGAGTGTTTCTATCACACTTAAGTTTGAAATTGCATTTTCTTTTTTTTTCTATCACACTTAAGTTTGAAATTGCATTTTCTTTTTTTTTTCTATCACACTTAAGTTTGAAATTGCATTTTCTTTTTTTTCTATCACACTTAAGTTTTAAATTGCATTTTCTTTTTTTTCTATCACACTTAAGTTTTAAATTGCATTTTCTTTTTTTTCTATCACACTTAAGTTTTAAATTGCATTTTCTTTTTTTTCTATCACACTTAAGTTTTAAATTGCATTTTCTCTGTCGCGCTTAAGTTTGAAATATTATTTTCGTTCCACTGTCACACTTAAGTTTGAAATTGTATTTTGTAGGTCACATGAAAATTCGAAGTTGAATCTCAGTTTCTTTTACGAGCTTAAGTTTGAAAATGTAGCATCTGTTTTCTTTTGTCTTTTAAGTAAAAGTTTAAAATTGCATTTATTTTTTGTCTGTTACGCTTAAGTTGGAAATTGTATTTATTTTTTTTTGTCACACTTAAGTTTGAATTGTTTTTTTTGTTTGTTTTTTGTCATACGTAAGTTTGGAATTGCATTTTATTGTGCCTGTTACACTCAAATTTAAAACTGCATTCATTTTTATTTGTCACAATTTCTTTCTTCTGCCATGCTTAAGTCTGAAATGAAATTTAATTTTATCCTACTATGTAAAGTTTTAAAATGTAGAAATTTTGTCTCTCACGGTTAAGTTTGAAATTCTATTTTTTCTTCCACGGTTAAGTTTGAAATTGCATTTTTTTTCGTCTGTCACACTTAAGTTTGAATTTATGTTTTCTTTCGTCTGTCACACTTAAGTTTGAAATTGCATTTTCTTTTGTCTGTAAAGTTTCAGTTTGAAATTGTATTTGGATTTGTTTTCACAGTTTGACATCGCAGCGTCTTTTGTCTGCACTGCTTATATTTTAAATTGCATATTTTTACTTGTTACACGTTTCTATCTCTCTCGGTTAGTCGCCTTGTCACACTTAAGTTTGAAATAAAAATTTCACCACTCAAACATTAAATGAAATCATATTACGATATGCAATCTCGTTTTCTTCCTTTTTTGACAGCGGGAAAATTACTTCTTGCTCGAACGTCAACCGGATGGCAGCCATTTTTTTTTTTTTTTTAATGAAGTCGTTAGTATAGAATTGAAAGCAGCGAGCCTGCCATTTTTTTTTTTTTCAATGGGCGAACGCGAAAAGATAAGGGCTCTTAGACTTCTCGATATTGAGATGCAGATCGATTAAACTTCAATTAATGGATTGCCAGAAATAAGCTGTCCTATCACAGTGTTATATTCATAACCGACATCTTTTAGCGACGAAAGATCGATAAAACAGGATAGTATCGAGAAGAGAGGAGGAAAGGGTTTTTTCTAGTTTCAATTCTTTAAAATAAATATTAACTATGAAGCAACTATTCAAATTTATTGTTAAGGATATTATCATGCTTTTTACTTATATACTAGGAAGAGCCGTGTCCTGGCGTTGTCCAGGGAAATGTAAAGCAATAATTTAATTGATATAAATAGAACAGTAAATGTATATGTGTTTATGTGTCTGTCTGTCGTTGTATAAATAAACTTTACCAATAAACTTTTAAACACTGAAATTAACAAGGAACAGTAATCATGCACCAAAGATGATTTATAACGAGAATGGATGGATGACAAACGCGTACAAAAATATATCGGCAAGTTGAAATACAAACTATTCATTTCAACTTGTCGGCGTATCTTTACTTCTTTCTGCGCATGCCCAAAATTCGATTCATTTCTTCAAGTCATTTAATATTAAATGCTTCTTACCTATCTCTTGATAGCTACATCGGTTGGCGACGCAGCTATATAACTAAATGTTTTGGTTTCGATTCCAGCTGATGACACCCAAGTCATTTTTTTAAAACTTTTGAAATCAGTACTATATATTGGGTACAATAGAATATTCTGTAGAGAATCGGCGCTGTAACAATATATACGAAATCTGCATGAATTAAAATATATTAAAGCGTATTTTACTACTTGGCACGTCCCCCTACCCTGCTAATCAAGTAATATATATATATATATATATATATATATTGCACTTCTCACAGGGTGACATGTTCTCACAGAGTGGATGGTTTTTGGCCTGATGAGGTGATTTTCCCTGCTAGGGGGGTCATTGAAACACGTTTGCTAACGTGTAGCCAATAGCTCTCCAACAATCAATATATTGCTCTGTTTCATGCATTGAGCACACTTTAGAATGACATATTGTGTTGTTGTTATAAGTTACTGAAAAACTCTACCAACAGTATAATATATATATATATATATATATATATATACATATATACTAGCGGCCGTACCCGACGTTGCCCGGTTGTTTGGAGGTGTGTGTGTAAGGGGGGGGGTAAAGTAAAGAATAAGCGAAGTAATAAACCTGTTTAAATATAAAATAAAATATCGGCAAAACCAATGCAAGAAAAAAAAAAAAAAAAAAAAAAACAGCGAACAAACGTAAAACTTCTTTAAAAAAGAAATCGGAAAAAAACAGAAATCATAAATCATGGGAAAAAATGATGGACGTGTTCAGAAAAGCAAAAAAAAAAAAAATAAATGGCATAAATAACCCTTCGATTCGGTTAACTCCACGTTGCATTTCACCCAGTCCATTCCAGTTTTTTAATCGAATACAAAACGAAATAAAGCGAAAAAAATGGCGTAAATAACCCTTCGATCCGGTTAACTCCATGGTGCGTTTCATCCAGTCCATTCCAGTTTTTTAATCGAATACAAAACGAAATAAAGCGAAAAAAATGGCGTAAATAACCCTTCGATCCGGTTAACTCCATGGTGCGTTTCATCCAGTCCATTCCAGTTTTTTAATCGAATACAAAACGAAATAAAGTGAAAAAAATGGCATAAATAACCCTTCGATCCGGTTAACTCCATGGTGCGTTTCATCCAGTCCATTCCAGTTTTTTAATCGAATACAAAAGGAAATAAAGCGAAAAAAAAAAATGGCATAAATAACCTTCACCCAGTAGAATTAAAATTCCATTCCAGTTTTTTTAAGCAACTACGAAGTAGAGAAAACCCAAACTGGTATTCCTTCGTAACTGTATCTTGTGGACGATCTCGCAACGGTGTTAAGTGGTGAGGGAGAAGGAGGAATTTATTAGAGAGAAAAGATTTTACCACTTCCATTAATCTTAACCGATTTTGGCAAAAAAATTATTAACTCATTCGCACGTTAACGATATAACGTTAGGTGATCGTCTCCTAGAACGTATCCATGCCTCATATGTCATCTCGAACGTTCTTTCCGTCTCTAAAATGATCTTTTTAAATTTAAGTTTTTCCCCTACCGGTGACGCCATTTCGCATGAATTTGCATACACACGTGCGCACTATGCAACAATTTTTCCTGAACCGTTCTCCCAAATACATTAATTCTTCCCAATTTAAACCATCGTTAAAAAATCATCACGGTGTTTTTTCATCGTTCATCTGACAAACCTTATCCTTGAGAAGTTCTTGGGCCTTGATTAGTGGTACTTCTTAGTAAAAAAAAATAATAACTGCTCTGATATTGGTCAGAGTAGCATTTGTATTGTGCATAAAGGCAAAATTATTTGAGCCAACAAAAACCTGGATGAATGCTAGTTTAGTATTTAAACAATAGTAAGAATTAAAAATAAAATAATAACGGTGGTTAAAGTGAAAGTTTACATATTAAGGAAATTCCCGGTGAATGCGAACCATATAAAATTAATTTTGATATAATTTGTGTCTGTTTATATTCTTGATGCCTTTTACTATCAATTGGATTAAAGTTTCTTCTTCCATTTATTTATGAACTTGCATGCCGCCCGGCGTTGGCCGATCGTAAAATATGCTTAAATATATTATTTTACTTTATGCAAATATATTTATTATTATATAGGCAATTTTCTATTGGTTATTATATTGTACCTAATATATAGTAGTGATTTAAAAAAATATTAAAAAAAAATAAACTTAGGTGCCATCAGTTAGGATATAAATCAAAATATTAAGCGCTCCAACCTTCGTCCTTACCGTTTGAGCTATCGTCAGATGCGTAAAAACAGTTGAAAATAAACCAACTGTATACTTGCGAGTGCGTACAAATGAACTTAACGTCGATTTTCGCATACCGAGTTCCAATATCTTCCAATGTTTTTTTCGACCTCTTTCAATTTTTTTTCAACATCTTTCAATTTTTTTTCAACATCTTTCAATTTTTTTTCAACATCTTTCAATTTTTTTCAACAATTTTCAATTTTTTTTCGACATCTTTCAATTTTTTTCAACATCTTTCAATTTTTTTCGACATCTTTCAATTTTTTTCAACATCTTTTAATTTTTTTCAACATCTTTCAATTTTTTTCGATATCTTTCACTTTTTCAACATCTTTCAATTTTTTTCTCAACATTTTTCAATTTTTTTCAACATCTTTCAATTTTTTTTCGACATCTTGCACTTTTTTTTCAACATCTTTTAATTTTTTTTCAACATCTTTCAATTTTTTTCGACATCTTGCACTTTTTTTTCGGCATCTTTCAATTTTTTTCCAACATCTTTCAATTTTTTTTCAACATCTTTCAATTTTTTTCGACATCTTTCAATTTTTTTCAACATCTTTCAATTTTTTTCAACATCTTTCAATTTTTTTCGATATCTTTCACTTTTTCAACATCTTTCAATTTTTTTCTCAACATTTTTCAATTTTTTTCAACATCTTTCAATTTTTTTTCGACATCTTGCACTTTTTTTTCAACATCTTTTAATTTTTTTTCAACATCTTTCAATTTTTTTCGACATCTTGCACTTTTTTTCGACATCTTTCAATTTTTTTCCAACATCTTTCAATTTTTTTTCAACATCTTTCAATTTTTTTCGACATCTTTCAATTTTTTTCAACATCTTTCAATTTTTTTCGACATCTTTCAATTTTATTTCGACATCTTTCACTTTTTCAACATCTTTCAATTTTTTTTCAACATCTTTCAATTTTTTTTCGACATCTTTCACTTTTTTTCAACATCTTTCAATTTTTTTCAACATCTTTCAATTTTTTTCAACATCTTTCCATTTTTTTTCGACATCTTTCACTTTTTTTTCCATATCTTTCAATTTTTTTCAACATCTTTCAATTTTTTTTCGACATCTTTCAATTTTTTTCAACATCTTTCACTTTTCTTCAACATCTTTCAATTTTTTTCAACATCTTTCAAGTTTTTTTCGACATCTTTCACTTTTTTCAACATCTTTCAAGTTTTTTTCAACATCTTTCAATTTTTTTTCGACATCTTTCAATTTTTTTTCGACATCTTTCACTTTTTTTTCAACATCTTTCACTTTTTTCAACATCTTTCAATTTTTTTTCAACATCTTTCACTTTTTTTTCAACATCTTTCAATTTTTTTCGACATCTTTCAATTTTTTTCAACATCTTTCAATTTTTTTCGACATCTTTCAATTTTTTCAACATCTTTCAATTTTTTTTTCAACATCTTTCAATTTTTTTCAACATCTTTCAATTTTTTTCTACATCTTTCAATTTTTTTCGATATCTTTCACTTTTTCAACATCTTTCAATTTTTTTCTCAACATGTTTCAATTTTTTTCAACATCTTGTACTTTTTTTCAAACATCTTTTAATTTTTTTTCAACATCTTTCAATTTTTTTCGACATCTTGCACTTTTTTTCAATTTTTTTTCGACATCTTGCACTTTTTTTCAAACATCTTTTAATTTTTTTTCAACATCTTTCAATTTTTTTCGACATCTTGCACTTTTTTTCGGCATCTTTCAATTTTTTTCCAACATCTTTCAATTTTTTTCAACATCTTTCAATTTTTTTCAACATCTTTCAATTTTTTTCGACATCTTTCAATTTTTTTTCGACATCTTTCACTTTTTCAACATCTTTCAATTTTTTTTCAACATCTTTCAATTTTTTTTCAACATCTTTCAATTTTTTTTCAACATCTTTCAATTTTTTTCAACAATTTTCAATTTTTTTTCGACATCTTTCAATTTTTTTAAAACATCTTTCAATTTTTTTCGACATCTTTCAATTTTTTTTCAACATCTTTTAATTTTTTTCAACATCTTTCAATTTTTTTCGATATCTTTCACTTTTTCAACATCTTTCAATTTTTTTCTCAACATTTTTCAATTTTTTTCAACATCTTTCAATTTTTTTTCGACATCTTGCACTTTTTTTTCAACATCTTTTAATTTTTTTTCAACATCTTTCAATTTTTTTCGACATCTTGCACTTTTTTTCGGCATCTTTCAATTTTTTTCCAACATCTTTCAATTTTTTTTCAACATCTTTCAATTTTTTCGACATCTTTCAATTTTTTTCAACATCTTTCAATTTTTTTCGACAATTTTCAATTTTTTTTCGACATCTTTCACTTTTTCAACATCTTTCAATTTTTTTTCAACATCTTTCAATTTTATTCCGACATCTTTCACTTTTTTTCAACATCTTTCAATTTTTTTCAACATCTTTCAATTTTTTTCAACATCTTTCAATTTTTTTTTCAACATCTTTCAATTTTTTCAACATCTTTCAATTTTTTTTTCAACATCTTTCAATTTTTTTCGACATCTTTCAATTTTTTTCTACATCTTTCAATTTTTTTCGATATCTTTCACTTTTTCAACATCTTTCAATTTTTTTCTCAACATTTTTCAATTTTTTCAACATCTTGCACTTTTTTTCAAACATCTTTTAATTTTTTTTCAACATCTTTCAATTTTTTTCGACATCTTGCACTTTTTTTCAATTTTTTTTCGACATCTTGCACTTTTTTTCAAACATCTTTTAATTTTTTTTCAACATCTTTCAATTTTTTTCGACATCTTGCACTTTTTTTCGGCATCTTTCAATTTTTTTTCAACATCTTTCAATTTTTTTCAACAATTTTCAATTTTTTTTCGACATCTTTCAATTTTTTTAAAACATCTTTCAATTTTTTTCGACATCTTTCAATTTTTTTTCAACATCTTTTAATTTTTTTCAACATCTTTCAATTTTTTTCGATATCTTTCACTTTTTCAACATCTTTCAATTTTTTTCTCAACATTTTTCAATTTTTTTCAACATCTTTCAATTTTTTTTCGACATCTTGCACTTTTTTTTCAACATCTTTTAATTTTTTTTCAACATCTTTCAATTTTTTTCGACATCTTGCACTTTTTTTCGGCATCTTTCAATTTTTTTCCAACATCTTTCAATTTTTTTTCAACATCTTTCAATTTTTTCGACATCTTTCAATTTTTTTCAACATCTTTCAATTTTTTTCGACAATTTTCAATTTTTTTTCGACATCTTTCACTTTTTCAACATCTTTCAATTTTTTTTCAACATCTTTCAATTTTATTCCGACATCTTTCACTTTTTTTCAACATCTTTCAATTTTTTTCAACATCTTTCAATTTTTTTCAACATCTTTCAATTTTTTTTTCAACATCTTTCAATTTTTTCAACATCTTTCAATTTTTTTTTCAACATCTTTCAATTTTTTTCGACATCTTTCAATTTTTTTCTACATCTTTCAATTTTTTTCGATATCTTTCACTTTTTCAACATCTTTCAATTTTTTTCTCAACATTTTTCAATTTTTTCAACATCTTGCACTTTTTTTCAAACATCTTTTAATTTTTTTTCAACATCTTTCAATTTTTTTCGACATCTTGCACTTTTTTTCAATTTTTTTTCGACATCTTGCACTTTTTTTCAAACATCTTTTAATTTTTTTTCAACATCTTTCAATTTTTTTCGACATCTTGCACTTTTTTTCGGCATCTTTCAATTTTTTTCCAACATCTTTCAATTTTTTTCGACATCTTTCAATTTTTTTCAACATCTTTCAATTTTTTTCGACATCTTTCAATTTTTTTTCGACATCTTTCACTTTTTCAACATCTTTCAATTTTTTTTCAACATCTTTCAATTTTTTTTCAACATCTTTCAATTTTTTTTCAACATCTTTCAATTTTTTTCAACAATTTTCAATTTTTTTTCGACATCTTTCAATTTTTTTTAAACATCTTTCAATTTTTTTCGACATCTTTCAATTTTTTTTCAACATCTTTTAATTTTTTTCAACATCTTTCAATTTTTTTCGATATCTTTCACTTTTTCAACATCTTTCAATTTTTTTCTCAACATTTTTCAATTTTTTTCAACATCTTTCAATTTTTTTCAACATCTTGCACTTTTTTTTCAACATCTTTTAATTTTTTTTCAACATCTTTCAATTTTTTTCGACATCTTGCACTTTTTTCGGCATCTTTCAATTTTTTTCCAACATCTTTCAATTTTTTTTCAACATCTTTCAATTTTTTTGACATCTTTCAATTTTTTTCAACATCTTTCAATTTTTTTCGACAATTTTCAATTTTTTTTCGACATCTTTCACTTTTTCAACATCTTTCAATTTTTTTTCAACATCTTTCAATTTTATTCCGACATCTTTCACTTTTTTTCAACATCTTTCAATTTTTTTCAACATCTTTCAATTTTTTTCAACATCTTTCAATTTTTTTCGACATCTTTCACTTTTTTTTCCATATCTTTCAATTTTTTTCAACATCTTCCCATTTTTTTTCGACATCTTTCAATTTTTTTCGACATCTTTCATTTTCTTCAACATCTTTCAATTTTTTTCAACATCTTTCAAGTTTTTTTCGACATCCTTCACTTTTTTCAACATCTTTCAAGTTTTTTTCAACATCTTTCAATTTTTTTTTGACATCTTTCAATTTTTTTTCGACATCTTTCACTTTTTTTTCAACGTCTTTCACTTTTTTCAACATCTTTCAATTTTTTTTCAACATCTTTCAATTTTTTTCGACATCTTTCAATTTTTTTCGACATCTTGCACTTTTTTTCGGCATCTTTCAATTTTTTTCAACATCTTTCAATTTTTTTCGACATCTTTCAATTTTTTTCAACATCTTTCAATTTTTTTCGACATCTTTCAATTTTTTCAACATCTTTCAATTTTTTTTTCAACATCTTTCAATTTTTTTCAACATCTTTCAATTTTTTTCTACATCTTTACATTTTTTTCGATATCTTTCACTTTTTCGATATCTTTCAATTTTTTTCTCAACATTTTACAATTTTTTTCAACATCTTTCAATTTTTTTTCGACATCTTGCACTTTTTTTCAACATCTTTTAATTTTTTTTCAACATCTTTCAATTTTTTTCGACATCTTGCACTTTTTTCGGCATCTTTCAATTTTTTTCCAACATCTTTCAATTTTTTTTCAACATCTTTCAATTTTTTTCGACATCTTTCAATTTTTTTCAACATCTTTCAATTTTTTTCGACATCTTTCAATTTTTTTTCGACATCTTTCAATTTTTCAACATCTTTCAATTTTTTCTCAACATTTTTCAATTTTTTTCAACATCTTTCAATTTTTTTTCGACATCTTGCACTTTTTTTTCAACATCTTTTAATTTTTTTTCAACATCTTTCAATTTTTTTCGACATCTTGCACTTTTTTTCGGCATCTTTCAATTTTTTTCCAACATCTTTCAATTTTTTTTCAACATCTTTCAATTTTTTTGACATCTTTCAATTTTTTTCAACATCTTTCAATTTTTTTCGACAATTTTCAATTTTTTTTCGACATCTTTCACTTTTTCAACATCTTTCAATTTTTTTTCAACATCTTTCAATTTTATTCCGACATCTTTCGCTTTTTTTCAACATCTTTCAATTTTTTTCAACATCTTTCAATTTTTTTCAACATCTATTAATTTTTTTTCGACATCTTTCACTTTTTTTTCCATATCTTTCAATTTTTTTCAACATCTTCCCATTTTTTTTCGACATCTTTCAATTTTTTTCGACATCTTTCACTTTTCTTCAACATCTTTCAATTTTTTTCAACATCTTTCAAGTTTTTTTCGACATCTTTCACTTTTTTCAACATCTTTCAAGTTTTTTTCAACATCTTTCAATTTTTTTTCGACATCTTTCAATTTTTTTTCGACATCTTTCACTTTTTTTTCAACGTCTTTCACTTTTTTCAACATCTTTCAATTTTTTTTCAACATCTTTCACTTTTTTTCAACATCTTTCAATTTTTTTCGACATCTTTCAATTTTTTTCAACATCTTTCAATTTTTTTCGACATCTTTCAATTTTTTCAACATCTTTCAATTTTTTTTTCAACATCTTTCAATTTTTTTCAACATCTTTCAATTTTTTTCTACATCTTTCAATTTTTTTCGATATCTTTCACTTTTTCGATATCTTTCAATTTTTTTCTCAACATTTTACAATTTTTTTCAACATCTTTCAATTTTTTTTCGACATCTTGCACTTTTTTTCAACATCTTTTAATTTTTTTTCAACATCTTTCAATTTTTTTCGACATCTTGCACTTTTTTTCGGCATCTTTCAATTTTTTTCCAACATCTTTCAATTTTTTTTCAACATCTTTCAATTTTTTTCGACATCTTTCAATTTTTTTCAACATCTTTCAATTTTTTTCGACACTTTTCAATTTTTTTTCGACATCTTTCAATTTTTCAACATCTTTCAATTTTTTTTCAACATCTTTCAATTTTTTTTCGACATCTTTCACTTTTTTTCAACATCTTTCAATTTTTTTCAACATCTTTCAATTTTTTTTCAACATCTTTCAATTTTTTTTCGACATCTTTCACTTTTTTTCAACATCTTTCAATTTTTTTCAACATCTTTCAATTTTTTTCAACATCTTTCAAGTTTTTTTCGACATCATTCACTTTTTTTTCCATATCTTTCAATTTTTTTCAACATCTTTCAATTTTTTTCGACATCTTGCACTTTTTTTCGGCATCTTTCAATTTTTTTCCAACATCTTTCAATTTTTTTCGACATCTTTCAATTTTTTTCAACATCTTTCAATTTTTTTCGACATCTTTCAATTTTTTTCAACATCTTTCAATTTTTTTCGACATCTTTCAATTTTTTTTCGACATCTTTCACTTTTTCAACATCTTTCAATTTTTTTTCAACATCTTTCAATTTTTTTTCAACATCTTTCAATTTTTTTTCAACATCTTTCAATTTTTTTCAACAATTTTCAATTTTTTTTCGACATCTTTCAATTTTTTTTCAACATCTTTCAATTTTTTTCGACATCTTTCAATTTTTTTCAACATCTTTTAATTTTTTTCAACATCTTTCAATTTTTTTCGATATCTTTCACTTTTTCAACATCTTTCAATTTTTTTTCTCAACATTTTTCAATTTTTTTCAACATCTTTTAATTTTTTTTTCGACATCTTGCACTTTTTTTCAACATCTTTTAATTTTTTTTCAACATCTTTCAATTTATTTCGACATCTTGCACTTTTTTTCGGCATCTTTCAATTTTTTTCCAACATCTTTCAATTTTTTTTCAACATCTTTCAATTTTTTCGACATCTTTCAATTTTTTTCAACATCTTTCAATTTTTTTCGACAATATTCAATTTTTTTTCGACATCTTTCACTTTTTCAACATCTTTCAATTTTTTTTCAACATCTTTCAATTTTATTCCGACATCTTTCACTTTTTTTCAACATCTTTCAATTTTTTTCAACATCTTTCAATTTTTTTCAACATCTTTCAAGTTTTTTTCGACATCTTTCACTTTTTTTCCATATCTTTCAATTTTTTTCAACATCTTTCAATTTTTTTTCGACATCTTTCAATTTTTTTCGACATCTTTCACTTTTCTTCAACATCTTTCAATTTTTTTCAACATCTTTCAAGTTTTTTTCGACATCTTTCACTTTTTTCAACATCTTTCAAGTTTTTTTCAACATCTTTTAATTTTTTTTCGACATCTTTCAATTTTTTTTCGACATCTTTCACTTTTTTTTCAACGTCTTTCACTTTTTTTCAACATCTTTTCAATTTTTTTTCAACATCTTTCACTTTTTTTCAACATCTTTCAATTTTTTTCGACATCTTTCAATTTTTTTCAACATCTTTCAATTTTTTTCGACATCTTTCAATTTTTTCAACATCTTTCAATTTTTTTTTTAACATCTTTCAATTTTTTTCAACATCTTTCAATTTTTTTCTACATCTTTCAATTTTTTTCGATATCTTTCACTTTTTCGATATCTTTCAATTTTTTTCTCAACATTTTTCAATTTTTTTCAACATCTTTCAATTTTTTTTCGACATCTTGCACTTTTTTTCAACATCTTTTAATTTTTTTTCAACATCTTTCAATTTTTTCGACATCTTGCACTTTTTTTCGGCATCTTTCAATTTTTTTCTAACATCTTTCAATTTTTTTTCAACATCTTTCAATTTTTTTCGACATCTTTCAATTTTTTTCAACATCTTTCAATTTTTTTCGACATCTTTCAATTTTTTTTCGACATCTTTCAATTTTTCAACATCTTTCAATTTTTTTTCAACATCTTTCAATTTTATTCGACATCTTTCACTTTTTTTCAACATCTTTCAATTTTTTTCAACATCTTTCAATTTTTTTCAACATCTTTCAATTTTTTTTCGACATCTTTCAATTTTTTTCAACATCTTTCCATTTTTTTTCGACATCTTTCAATTTTTTTCGACATCTTTCACTTTTCTTCAACATCTTTCAATTTTTTTCAACATCTTTCAAGTTTTTTTCGACATCTTTCACTTTTTTCAACATCTTTCAAGTTTTTTTCAACATCTTTCAATTTTTTTTCGACATCTTTCAATTTTTTTTCGACATCTTTCACTTTTTTTTCAACATCTTTCACTTTTTTTCAACATCTTTCAATTTTTTTTCAACATCTTTCACTTTTTTTTCAACATCTTTCAATTTTTTTCGACATCTTTCAATTTTTTTTCGACATCTTTCACTTTTTTTCAACATCTTTCAATTTATATTCAAAATCTTTCAATTTTTTCGACATCTTTCAATTTATTTTCAACATCTTTCATTTGTTTTTCAACATCTTTCACTTTTTTTTCAACATCTTTCAAGTTTTTTTCAACATCTTTTAATTTTTTTTCAACATCTTTCAATTTTTTTTCAACATCTTTCAATTTTTTTTCAACATCTTTCAGTTTTCACATTTTTATGCACGTTGAAAAGATGGAGATTTGCATAGTAAGTTATAAAATATAAATAATAATTAAGCTACACAGAATATTCCGCGTTTTATCCACGCTAGGATTCATCTGACGAATGTGTAGCTCAATTGCCATATTTATTTTATAAATTACTACCTAGCTCTACCTACGTATTGAGCACTGTTGAAATAAATACTTAAAGTTTACGCATAAATTTATACTTTCGTATATTAATTTATGTGATTAAATGAACTAATCATATATATATATATATATATATATATATATATATATATATATATATATACATAGTAATGAAACTAAAAGGATGTAGTGTTTACCTGGTATACACAATGGTAAACTTCAATCAAATATAAATACCAGTATTTATATTTGATAATTAAATCCCAACCGAATAAAAAAGCTAAATAAGCAATAGAGAGTAGAGCTTATTATAAGAGAAAGAAAATCACGGATGTAAGTTGATATTTACAATCAAAATTTATTGTTCGACAGAATGCTCCAAAAACAATTTACAAATTTTTTTTTGGAGTATTGAGTCGAACAATAACTTTGATTGTAAATATCAACTTACAGCTTTAATTTTCCTTCTCTACACACACACACATATATATATATATATATATATATATATATATATATATATATATATATATAATTATTAAATACCTGCAGACACTAGTGTTTCATCCTTTCGGGAATCATCAGTGCAGGGTTTCAAGATTAACACCAGTCGATAGATTCGAACTCGGAAACGAAGCCATCTATGACTCCATTAGCAAAGATATATATATATATATATATATATATATTAGGGATGGGAGATTCCAGTATTTTTTCCGATTCCAATATAATTACCAATTCCGATTTAAATTTCCGATCCCGATACAGTTACCAATTCCGATTCCGATTCTTTCGAAATCTCTACATGTTTAACTATAAAGTTGTTATTTTTTTCACGATTACCGTAAAAAACACACATGTTAAATGTGCAGATATTTTCTCAAACGTAAAGGTACACTTGTAAGGGATGATCTATCCATTTTAGTTTTACTAATAGGTTAAAATCAATAGGTATTCACTATTTTAATATTAATATCAGCGGTAGAATATTTTTCTTTAAAGAAAATCAAATAAAAAAAAGCCAATTAAAAGAATCGTTGTTGGCATCGGAAAATAGGCACACATTTTTCCGATTCCGATACCGAATGCGATACCCCCAAAATTTCCGATTTTTCGATTCCCGATTCCGATTCCGATTAATCGACCCAACATTAATATATATATATATATATATATATATATATATATATATATATAAATATTACAATTAAATTTACCAAAATGATCCAAGATGGTAAAACTAAAGTATATTATAAATATTAAAGAATTAATATTTATAAAGTAATCTCAACCAGATGTAAGAGCTTGATAAAACCAAATAGGAGATAGAGCTTATAATAAGTTAATAAAACATGTTAAAAAACACTTTATGTCTCGACAGTCGTGTGAAAAGCATATCTTATTTTTCTTTTATTAATATTATTGTAATTTTCCCCTTTTCTTTTCTTTGTACATATCTGTGAATTATTCCATGGATTTCGGTCTTTTGGATTATTTTGGACTATCTTCCAATTACGTGATTTCCTTGGATTTTACTTGTGCAAATGGAAACTCAATTAACTTTCTTGGAATTATATTTTTGGATTTTACCGTCATTGGATTATTTACCTTTCACCAGACTATCCATTCACGTGTAATCCCCCTTTTCTTCGCCATATTCCCTCTGCTTCACTTTTTGTTATCAAGTAAGATCTTTGACTTGTAGTTTCATCAAATACTTTTGTATGCAAAATCCGATCCCGTATTTTGCTAATTCCTACCCTCTGATGAGAAGAAATGTATTTCTTCGAAACTCCGCGAATTAAGGACTTTCCACTCATCAAGTGTTTCCTTTTCAGTTTAAATATGTTTTTAACTCTTTTTCAAAGTGTTTTTTAACATGTTTTATTAACTGTTTGCTCATATATATATATATATATATATATATATATATATATATATATATATATATATATATATATATATATATATTCCCCTACTTCTTCACTCATTTTCTTTCTCTCTTCTTCTTCACTCATTTTTCTTAATTAATTTTGCTAATTCCTACCCTCTGATGAGAAGGAAAGTATTTTGTCGAAACTCCGCGGATTAAGGACTATCCAGTTATCAAGTGTTTCCTTTTTAGTTTAAATATGTTTTAACCCTTCACTCATTTTTCTTAATTACGCCTTGTCTCGGCAGCCGAGTCTAACGCATATCTTATATTTCTTTTAATAATATTATTGGAATTCTTTTCCCTTTTTCTTGTACTTATTTGTGAATTTTTCCACGGATTTTGGCCTTTTGGATTATTTTGGACCCTCTTCCACTTACGCGATTCCCTTGGATTTTACTTGTGCGAATGGAAATTGAACTAACTTTCTTGTATTTGCATTTTTGGATTTTACCGTTATTGGATACGTTATCTTTTACCAGACTTTCCATTCGCGTGAAATAACCGTTTTCTTCATCCTATTCCCTCTGCTTCACTTTATGTTATCAAGTAAGATCTCGCATTTTGCTAAATCCTACCCTCTGACGAGAAGGAAAGTATTTCTTCGAAATTCCGCGGATTAAGGACTATCCACTTATTTAGTGCTTCCTTTTCAAATTAAATATTTTTAACTCTTTTTCAAAGTGCTTTTTAACATGTTTTATTAACTATTTTCTCTTATATATATATATATATATATATATATATATATATATATATATATATATATATATTCACGAGAGGCGTTCCATAATGACACCTATTTTTAATTCTGGAGAATGGATCAGATGACTTTGTAAATTGCATTGTTATGATGACTGAACTTACGCATTAATGTCCTAAACGTTTTATCTCTCTGTTGCAGATAATGCTGGTGTTAGGCGCTAAGAAAGCAACCCCTTCCATGGACATTCACCAGAAACAGAGATGAATCATTGAATTCATCGATGTAGAAAAAAAGAAAAAGAAAAGAAAAAGGCTAGCCAATTCTTTCATGGCAACAAGTAACTGGCTGCTCGTAAACAGTAAAACAAAAACGAATTTGTCAACTGGATGTTGTAATAATTCCATTTTAATCTAACAAAAAAAAAATAAAATAAAAAATAAATAAATAAATAAATAAATAAAAACGAAGCAGAATTAAATAACCCAGCCTTTGTTTAATAGTTTTGTGATAAAAGATAATATTAGATTTGAAGATGTCATCTAGGTTTATGATTGTGTATTTTAATTAACAATTTAGAATATTTTAAATTAATATTAAATTCAGGATAGAAAATGTGTAATTCTTTAGCAATAGGTGATAAGGTCAACAAGTACAGTTTTTGAGAGGAAGGAATGTGTGTGTGTGTGTGTGTGTGTGTGTTTGTGTATGTGTGTATGTGTTTGTGGGTGGGTGATGGTTGTATATATTGGTTTCCTAGATGAAAATCCAATGAAAATTGCTTGGTTATTAAAGAGTGCTCAATGGAGGACAGAGCTGGTATAAAATGTATTTATTATACAAACATCATTGGTTAAATATGTGCAGAGTTGTTTCAGTGGGATCCCAATTCAAGAGACCATTTCATAAGACCAAAATTGCCCCCTTTTTGGCCTGATGAAGTGGTCTCTTTGAATTGGGATTCCACTGAAACATGTATGCACATATGTAACCAATGATGTTTGTATAATAAACAGACTATATATATATATATATAAAGGCCAGTTAAAAATACATAATATACTTTGTTATTTTCTTTAATTTAATCCCTTTTTTAGAATTTATTAGACAAAATTTAACTTTTATTTTACCGTGCCAATAAATATGATCATCACTGTATATATATATATATATATATATATATATATATATATATATATATATATATATATATATATATATATATATATATATATATATATATATATAGTAGTAAGTATTCCGGAAACGCGGAATATTCTGTGTAGCTTAATTACCATGTATATTTTTCTAACTTACTACCTAGCTCAACCTATGTATTGAGCACTGTTGAAGTAAATGTTTAGTTTACGCATAAAATTATACTTTCGTATATTAATTTATGTGATTAAATGAAGTATATATATATATATATATATATATATATATATATATATATATATTATGGCTATGTAAAGACTAAATTTAAACTTGTTCGAAAACATTATTTATTTAAGATTGTGAAATTAAAAAATAAAATTTTTTTTCATTTTTATTTTTTAATTTCACAATCTTAAATAAATAATGTTTTCGAACAAGTTTAAATTTAGTCTTTACATAGCCATAATAAAATTTTGTACCCTGCAAAAAATATTTAAATATATATATATATATATATATACATATATATATATATATATATATATATATATATATATATATATATATATATATGTATGTATGTATACGGCATATTCATGTTGACACACCGCTTCTCGTCAGATCACTTAAGGTAAGCAACGATGAGCCTGGCCAGTACCAGATAGGAGTATTTGGGATGGCTAGGCGCTGTATGTACAACGCCAGTGACCTAAAAATTTCTAGGGTGGTATCTGGAGACGCGTTTAATTCACTGGGAGAGATGCACACCCAGTCTTGTTGTGTAGCACATTTACGGGGACTCATATTGGGGACACATTAACGGGGACTCATATTGGGGACACATTAACCGGGACTCATATTGGGGACACATTAACCGGGACTCATATTGGGGACACATTAACGGGGACTCATACTGGGGACACATTAACGGGGACTCATATTGGGGACACATTAACGGGGACTCATATTGGAGACACATTAACGGAGACTCATACTGGGGACACATTAACGGGGACTCATATTGGGGACACATTAACGGGGACTCATATTGGGGACACATTAACGGGGACTCATACTGGAGACACATTAACGGGGACTCATACTGGGGACACATTAACGGGTCATATCTAACGGGGCACATATAATACACAAATGACGATGCTAATATGGGAGAGACATTTATATATATTACATCATAATGACGACTGTAACAATTCTTGGCGATTTCATATTAATACGGAGATATGATGCAAGTTCTTAACACAGAGGAGGGGTAGGACACATAATCTTGGAAGGGGTTATACAAAGTTCGTTACAAGATGATGATGAAACGTATTACCTTTTTGGTTGTGATATGGTACTATCGCTTCCCCGAGGATAGTTACTTGCTTTAGGAACGTCCTGGGAACGCAACCAGCTCCCCGGGGGGAATAAACCATATCCCAAAAATAAAGACATGGTTAGAAATTTTAGAAACGACCCTATGAAGATGTGAAGATGGCCAGTCATTAGGGTCTGAGTATCAAGAAGAAGATCATACCTGAGATGTTGGATGTGGGTGTTTAGCCCCTTCATTCTCTCTAGATTACATCTTCACCCTGGTGGCATTTTGGTTGGAATCTTCTTCCTTCGTCCTCTGGACTGCTTCGTTGTTTAATGGAGACATTTATGGCAGACACAAGAAAATACACAACACAATTGTAATATATATGAAATATAATTAACTATTTCATTTTATATTATGTATACAATATAAATTACAATACTTTTACAAGTTACATATCCTGCGATTGATTTTTCACCATTATTTAAACTAACTACCCTTAACTGGTTTGAGGGGGAGGGGTGCCCCCTCTCGTTTACGGTGAGACAGAAATATGCGTGCTTAACCCATGCTGTCCGGACGAAAAGAGGTCGATAGAGGAAAAGGAATTATAGGGCTGCACTTCTGTGTATCCTTCCGCCTACAACCAAATTACCACCTGGCCATTCAGAGGGAGGATGCATGAGCAATTACCAACCATGGCACTACGATAAAATGCCACAGTGATTAATGACGACACGATACAAACAGTTACAAATTATTAATGGTGATTGCTCTATTCATCTGTCGGCCGATCGATGATGTCAGGGATTCAAACTTTGATCTACATGGTCTAATCTTCTACCCTTCGCCTCTAAGGGGCTCCCACTCCAACTGACTTCCTCTCGTCAACTCTGTCTTTCAACTCTTGACTCTCAACTCTTGGCTAATCAACTGACTTCTACCTCCGAACCCTCAGATTCCTATATTTAGAAATCTCCTTTGTTTATGACGTCAGAAGTGTATTTTTCAAACGTGACTAATTTTCACCTAACTTTACATATGTTTACCCAAACACACTTTTGGCAAACAGAAGAATCCTCAATTCTAATCTAACCTATTTTTAAACAATATATTTTTAATTTGCATTGTCCATTCTTTTAACTGACATATTTAATATCTACATTTCTTAAAAAATGGACAATCGACTCTTTTTCCGATACAAACAATATTTAACTTTTTCTAATAGAATTAACAATAGACTTAATTTCTAACATTCTATTTTCCATTATCTTTAACACTTGCTTACCGGGTTCGATTCTAACCTTATCCTAATATCATTTTCACTTATCTAGTATGTTTTCTTACTTACATGATAAGGGAACAGCCCTTCATGCTTTTAAGAGAAGGAAAACACTCTGATGTAAAAACTTGAGGTTTACTGCATGTTCTGTCTTGTGGCGCCCATTGCACCGACAAAGATTAGCAGTTGTCCCAAAAAGTGTAGTTGGGTCTGCACAAAGTCTTCACCACTATAAACAAATCATCTGTGTGGATTTCCGTACAACTTAGTTGTTGTGGCAGATCTAACACATTGAAGTCGACGGGACATTCCATCACACACACACACACACACACACACACACACACACACACACACACACACACACACACACACACACACAACAAATTTATTATTCGACAAGAATGAGAAGTTAAAAATTTTAAATTCTAACACAGAGTTTAAATTCAATTTCTTATATTAAGGCTCTATTCCAAATATTGAGCTTTTTCACCTGGTTAGGATTGTCCTATAAATATTAATATTAATGCAATAGGCGTTCCCGAGGTAATAATACTTTTTT